>NC_042616.1:499193076-499493076 GCF_901001135.1 Rhinatrema bivittatum
CCATTTTGAATACTGGCAGCAAATCGCCTTTGCCCTCATTATGTCACAGGGGCTGACATCGGTACCTGAGACATAGTGAGGGCAAAGGCGATCGGCACCATTTTGAGTACTGGCATCGGACGGCCGGCGTGCAGGAGGTCGCTCCCGGACCCCCGCTGGACTTTTGGCAAGTCTTGTGGGGGTCAGGAGGCCCCCCCAAACTGGCCAAAATTCCCTGTGGGTCCAACGGGGGTCCGGGAGCGACCTCCTGCCCGCCGGCCGTCCGATGCCAGTTCTCAAAATGGCGCCAATAGCCTTTTCCCATACTATGTCACAGAGGCTACCGGTGCCATTGGTCAGCCCCTGTCACATGGGAGGAGCACAAGATGGTGCCGATGGCCATGTGACAGGGGCTGACCAATGGCACCAGTAGCCCCTGTGACAAAGGCTATCGGCGCCATGATGAAACCAGCACCGAGGGTGTGAGTGCAGGGGATGGCTCCCGGACCCCCCGCTGGACCACCAGGGAGTTTTGGTAAGTCTTGGGGGGTTCAGGAGGGTGGGGGGTTTGTTTAAATGTTTATTTAGGTGGCCGTATAATTCGGCGAAGATTCGTGTATTCGTGGGGAATTGTGATACATTTCGCTTCCCCATGAATACTACGAATAGTGCAATACACGTTGCGGATCGCCAATACGGCAAAAACGAATGCACACCCCTAGTAGATATTTCAATGCAAGGTTTAAGCACAAATTATACTAGTAAGGCTTGGAAGAGTTAATAATCGAATTGGAAAGGAAGGGATTAAGGGAAGATAGAAAAGATGTGAGTTTGAGGGCAGCTGCAGAAAGGCATGTAGTGGGATACCTGAGCTGTAGATATCTAAAACAGCCCCTCACAGAATCTTTCCAGGAATCTATAAATGTGTACTGATACAGTAGGCGGTGTTTGCATGAATTATAGTGTAATAAAGACAAGAGTAACAACAAATTCAGATAATATTTTACTAAGTAAATTTTCTGGAACCAAACTATATTTTTTCTCCATTTTTGACTAAAACTTTAACAATGGGCCAGAAATACTAAGGGGTAGATTTTATAAACTTACACACGTGCCTCCATGTACTTAGTTTACAAACATACCTGCATATATTTTAGGTGCACTAAATAAAAAATCCCAAAACGCAAGTGGAAACAAGCTGCCCCACATAGATGTGTGAAAAGAACAAAATGATGCAGCAGGCAAAATCTAGATAACTTCTTAGTCCAAAGACCAAAGCTGAATCAAATAGAGAAGGCAGAAAGTTCTGTTTCAAAACTCCAAAAGGTTTATTCGTAGTATCCTTACATCGCAAAACATAAAGACAGTGCACTAGGGGCGCTCTTGAGCAGCGACCAAGATGGCCGCCTAACTTTGGAGCTCTGCCGATATCGCATACTAAACCTGGGAACCAGCAGCTTTTTTCGCCATAATCATTGGATATTTGCTACTTCGTTGTTGCCTAAGGATGTCTACTATTAAATCCGGGAAAATCGAAGCGGCTTTTGCCGCAGGGACTGGTTCTAAAAGACAAAAACAGGATCCGCCCACGCCGGACAAAACAGCTGCGCCAAAATCAATGGCGTCGGCAGACCTGGTTCTGCTAGAGCTAAAACAATTAAAAGATCTGCTGCATCTTAATATCGACGCCACCACAGCGATCCGGGGAGAGCTGCAAACTGTGACCCAACAATTAAGCAACTTTCAGGTACATCTGGATGACGTCGAGGCACAGGCCTCCTCGCTGCTTATTGCAACGGCAGCCATTCCTCGTATGGCGACAGAAATTGAACAGCTACAGCGCGATATTGAAGACCTCTCGAATCGCAATCGCCGGAACAATATTCGTTTACTTGGCATACCAGAAGGAGCTGAAGGTGCGGATACCGTCGCTTTCCTCTCTCAATTCATCCCGTTGTTTTTTAAGCTTAAATTCGACATGCCTTTTGAAATCGAACGGGCTCATAGGATCCCTACTAGGCTGCTACGTGACTCTCAACATCCGCGCCCATTATTTGTAAGGTGCTGCGCTATCAGCAAGTTCTCCTCATTCTAGCAGCGGCGAAAAATCAAGCCCCATCGCAATATCAAGGAAATCAGCTTATTTTGATTCCCGACTTTGCTAAAGCTACCGCGCTGAAACGTAAGCAATTCTTGGCTATGCGCCCGCAACTCAGATCCTTAGGAGCGCAATATGGTCTCCTTTATCCGGCACAGATAAGGGTTACTCTTCATAATCACACACATGTTTTCCATCAACCGAAGGCTTTGGAAGAATTTCTGCAATCTCAATCGGCATCTGAAATGATTACTTGAAAATGCATATACTGCTCTTAGTGAGCTGTGGTTCTCATATCTGCCTACTCTGACACTTGTTTAGAAGGTACTGTTTTATATATATACGTAATTTATTTTCAGCCTATTGTTGGAGTAGACTTTCCTACATGCTTGGAATGGTTCCCAGGCGCTATTATTATTTTTGCAACATTCTTTTCAATAGCGATTCGGTAGCCCCTCAGTTGGCTGTGGCCTCTGGCTTATCAAGAGGCTCATTTCATGCTTGTTAGCCTATGGGCAATTTTGACTCTATTACTATTACTAAGGTTTTTCAGTATTATTTTTCTCTTTTTTTTCCTTTTTTTCATCTAAAGAGTGACAAAGCTTTTGGTCCGATTTTTTTCATCCTGGTGAGCATTTGGAACATAATTACTTGCAGCAATGCCTTTGCGTCATTTCTCCCATCAAGATTCGCTGCACATTACTCATGGCTTCGGCAATCACTCATATCACTATCATATCATTAAACGTCAACGGCTTTTCACACCAAATAAAGAGGAAGAAGATCCTGACTTACCTACAGTCTTTGCACGCAGATGTTGCCTTTCTTCAGGAGATGCACCTTTCGCCAACAGAGTCTCTTAAGCTTAAGCAACAATGGGTTGGCTCAGTCCTTTTTAGTCCAGCGGTTCATAAGAAAAGAGGAGTTGCTATTCTTCTTCACAAGCGTTTAGATGCTGAAGTTATTCATCAAGCAGCTGACATAGATGGTAGATGGGTGGTGGCTCAAATTCGAATCGCTAGTCACGTTTATAACCTATTGAATCTTTATGCTCCTAATATGGATGATCCATCTTTTTTCCATTCCGTATTTGCTAATCTGTTAACATTGGACCCACATCCTATCACCGCTGGAGGAGATTTCAACCAACCTCTGGACCCCTTTCTAGATAAAAAGACCACTTTACGACCTCTCGTATCCAACTCCTGTAAAGCGCTACGACATATCAGAGAATCCTTTGGTCTCGTGGATCCATGGAGATTACTTCATCCTACGACCAAGGACTACACATTTTATTCATTTCCCCACTCATCTTATTCACGCATCGAGTTTTTTCTCCTATCCAAATCCTTGGTTTCAACTATCAAGTCGGCATCTATTTTTCCTATACTGATATCTGATCATGCAGCGGTTGAACTAACTATTTGTCTGCTTTCGCCTATCCAGATAGATTGGAATTGGAGATTTAAATCCTCCTTACTAGCTGACTCCTCATTTCTTGAAGTAATTCACCCTAAAATCCTGGAATTCTTCCAGTTTAATTCATCTCCAGAGGTCTCCTCTTCAACTCTTTGGAATGCCTTTAAAGCTACCACACGTGGGGATATCATCAGTTACACCATCAGATCTAGGAAAATTCAAGCAGGGGCTCTTTCTTCCATGCAAAGTGAAGTAGAGATTTTAGAACAACAACATATTGAATCACCCTCTATTGTCTCTCTTACATCCCTTTTAAAGGCACGATATCAATACAACCAACATCTGAGCATTCAGGTTCAAATTGGCATGGATTGTGCTAAAGCAGTATATTATGCAGAGAACAATAAATGTGGTCATATGCTAGCATCGTATCTCAAAAAACGACAGGAAAAGAAACGTATAGCTTCAATCCTATCCCCACAAAAACGGTTACTGACGTCTGATACTGATATTCTTTCAGCTTTCCGTTCCTTTTATGAGTCGCTTTACCAATCGGAAGCAGTTGATACCCAAACACCAATTCGGATTCAACAGTTCCTTGGATCATTGACTCACCCCTCTCTTTCTGAAAGTCAAGCTGCTACGCTCGATGCTCCCATTTCACAATCGGAGATTGATGCTGCGATTTCATCATTGTCCCATGGTAAAGCGCCCGGCCCTGATGGATTCAACTCGGACTTCTATCATGCTTTCAAATCTGACTTGATACCTCGCTTACATGATTATTATTCGTCATTTGTTTTACACCCATCGGGGAAGTCTAGCTTCACCGAAGCCTGTATTGTAGTTCTCCCCAAACCTGGGAGGGATCCTGCTCTTATTTCTAACTATCGACCTATCTCCTTACTTAACACAGATTATAAAATCTTTACTAAAATACTGGCTACCAGATTATCCCAAGTTCTGTGTACTCTTATTAATCCTGATCAAACGGGATTTATTAAGGGCAGACTTATAGCTAATAACACTCGACTATTCTTACATGCATTGCACCACGCTTCATCTCTCTCGACTCCTACTGTGGCTATTTCTCTCAATGCCGAAAAGGCTTTTGATCGAGTAGAATGGTCCTTCCTCTTTGCTACCCTTAAGTGGTTTGGTATTGGACCCACTTTTCTCTCCTGGATCCAATTTCTCTACACTTCTCCCTCGGCCTTTCTATATATAAATAATCGTTCCTCCTCATCCTTTCAATTGCATCGTGGCACAAGGCAAGGATGCCCTATATCTCCCCTTCTTTTTAACTTAGCCTTGGAACCACTGCTATTGGCAATTCGCCAATTGATGGACATCACTGGTATCACCATAGGCAAGGAGGTTTTTAAACTATCTGCCTATGCGGATGATGTTCTTCTCTTTCTTACTGATCCAGATGCTTCTCTTCCTTCTCTTTTCAGTCTTATTTCCACCTACTCTTTAGCCTCTGGGTATAAGATCAACTGGCATAAAACTGAGTTGCTCCCCCTTAACTTACTGGGCTCATTAGTGGATTTATCGGACCTTCCCATTCAAAAAGTATTGCATGCCTTAAGTATTTGGGAATTCGTTTTCACATGGATATTCCTACCACCACTGGTTATTGTGAATCGTCTATTTTGCAGATGATACGAGAGGCCAATCATAAATGGTCTCCTTTACACCTTTCGTGGTGGGGTCGATTAGACACTAAAAAAATGGTGCTAGCTCCTAGGATCACATATATATTAGCAATGATTCCGGTCCTCTTTTCAAAGGATTTCTATCAGTACGTGGATAGACTTTTAGCTAGATTTCTTTGGCACAATAAAGCCTCCCGTATCGCTCTTCATAAATTAAAGGGTTCCATACAACACGGAGGGGTCAATTTCCCAGATTTTTATCTGTATCATTTGGCTTTTATTCTCCAACAGGGATACCATTACTTCCAGTTTGATCATCATTCCCCTGAGAACCCCAGATGGTTGTCTATTGAACGCCATTTGATATCCCCTGCTCCGCTGGAGTTTTGGTTAGGAGTCCCCCCTCAAAAAGCATGCTACTTCTAACCCTATTGTGTCTGCTCTTTATAGAGCATTTCAAGAGCTAGATTTACAACGACCTGTTACCCTACCTTCATGGTGTAACTCGTGTTTTGCCCCAATATGGGATAACCAACAAATTAAAGTAGGAGGGATCACGATCAATTGGCCTATCTGGAAACATCACGGTCTATGGTTCGTTTCCTCATTATTCCACAAAGGCTCTCTACTTTCATTTGAGCAATTACAAGCTCAGTATGGGCTCCCTAGGACTCAATTTTTTGCCTGGTTACAACTCCGAAGCACTCTGTCCACTATGGGAATCTCTGATATGTCTTTTGCTGCACTTCCCTATGTTTTCTCTTTTTTTGATAAATATGGCATACTTGGTCATCTTGCGTCCCGACTCTATAAAACTCTTAAGCTCTTACGTTCTGTCAACCCTGCTGCTGGCCTTCAATCCCTATGGGCACAGGACTTTGGACTGAATTCAGATATGGTTAATTAATTGGCAATATCTATGGAAGATTTCGGCTCGCATATCACTCTCTTCCAGTCTTACCCAAACTTCCTTTTTTGTCCTCCATAGGGTAGCATGGACCCCTTGGAAGATGAATCGAGCTGGTCTCCTTCCTTCCGCCAATTGCTGGTCATGCCAAATGCCCAATGGCACCTTATCCCATGTGTTGTATTACTGTCCATTAGTCACAAAATTTTGGAATCAGATTTGGAATATTGTTTCTCTTATTTTAGGGATCTCCCAGCCGCATTCTTACTCCATTATCATATTACAGGGTGCAGATCCCTCCCTTAGTCTTAGTTCAGCTAAACGTAAACTGTTGGATTTTTTGTTGTTAGTGGCCCTACACAACATTTTGGCGAACTGGAAAAGGAGTGATATGCTTTCTGAACATTTATGGTGGAACTCTGTATGTATAGCAAGTATGAGAAAGCAATGGCCATTAAATTTAATAGATTATCTTCCTGGTGTCAGGTGTGGAAGCCGCTTGACGACTACACTGCAACCGTGTTATTGTGAATGGGTTACTCATTTATCATCAGCGCCTATTGGCTTTGCTGACTGATGCTCTTTATTCTTATATTATCATGTTCTTCTCACTCTCCATATAGGTTCCTTCTTCCATGCATGTCACTCTCTCTTTCTTTCTTTCTTTTCTTCTTTCTTCTCTTTTTCTCTCTCCTATATTTCTTCTTGACTTACTTTATTTTCTTTCTTCCTTTTCCTTCTTCCCCTTGCTAATAGTTCCTTATATATGGTTTTCATTCATCATACATTGTCCTCCTTAGACATTAGCATTGCTCACCTTAGGCCACGCCTTTTGTTTCAGATTATTATTGTATTATTATTTGATATTTGTTTGATATACGAGGCATGCTGTTTTGTAAGTGTTGTTATACGCTTATTGTATGTCAGTGTTGACAATGTACAAGACTTTGTGAAAAAGTTAATAAAAACTACTTAAACAAAAAGACAGTGCACTACACCTGTGTCCCCCGTCAGTTAAGTGTTTCATGAACAGGTTGCATGTGGAGGGACAGAATACTGAAATAAGAAGGAAACAAAAGTTAGATAAAAAGCAAAGTTTCAAAGTACATACCAATCAGGAGAAAGAATGCATGTGCATATGTCAGCAACATATTGTATTGGTAGAGCTGTATACAGTATAGACAAGAAAACCACTCAATGAAGCCATATACAAAATGTTTTAAAAGGGGGCCAAAAGTCACATGACCCAAAACCACCAATCAGAGGTCCGTAAAAATCAGTCAAAGTGCAAGGACATAAAACCCGTCAAAATGCAAGAATCAGAGGACCTGTCAAGGTTATACAAGAGTGAGAAGGGCCGGGCAAAACAGAATAATAAGTAGAATGGAGACCACTCAATTTCCTGCTTCATGCAGCAGGGTCTAACGATTGCAAGTAGAAAATCCAGCTTTGTTCCCTTTGCAATAGGGCATTGGAGTGATCACCTATATCTCCCCACCCATCAATTACAAAGAATCATAAGTCATGTACATCATGCTGTGCCTGCATCCAAAGTATAACAATTGGAGTTTCTACCTACTGATGGCTCAAACAACTACAGTGTTTGGAAATATGGGTTTGGGTTGCTCAAAAAGTCCTTCCAACATATAGCAAAGGGCAGGGGCAAACAATACAAAAAGACCACAAAGGTAGTGTATTTCTCATCCGATGTACAGCACTTCACTCCCGGTCTCAGCAGAGACTGGGAGTGAAGTGCTGTTTGCAGAAGCATTGCTGACAGTAATTGACTGTACATCGGATGAGAAATACACTACTGAGATTTTTTCATAACTGTGGAGTGTTGAAGCCCCTGAGGCAGCGGTTTTTGAACCGCGAAACTCGGCCTGAGTCGGGCGATTTTTGAACACGTCTCTGCTTAATAAACATTTGGAAAAAGATCAGGCATCTATTGTTTGTGTTTATCCTTACGGCTATCATAGATCGCCTACCTCTTTGTTTTCTTGGACCACAAAGGTAGTGTTACTATCTGATGAAAAAGCAGAGTTGAAGGCTGCAGCAGAGCCACAGACAAAGACTAGACTGAAGGCTGAGAAGATAGAACAAGGCTGGCACTGAAGGCAGGAACCAAGCTAGAAAGCTTGAGCAAGACAAAAGACTGTAAGCAGGAGGAACAAGAACCAGGTAATCTTCTTGTTGAGGCAATGAATCCAGCTCTAGGCAGGCTAAGTAGTCTTGAGCATGTGACATCATCATCAGGGTGGGCACCTGATTCTCCCACCAACATGTACTGAATTGGGCATGCCGATGTGCACACATGCCCTAAGTGTCACTTTGTTCAGTCCTAGAATCACACAACTCAGAGCGTTCAATGGTGACTCCCTGTAGCTTGGTGAACATCCACTGCCGAGGAGTCTGGAAAGGTAGCTGGATTCTAACAGTACCCCCTCCACAAGCCCTCTCTTCAAGCCTCTTCTGTTCAGTTTCTGAGGAGACAAAGAAACTATTTTACCAACTGGGGGCTCGAGGGTCTAGACCCAGGATCCAGAGATTCTTTGGTTTCGAGAATGGACTGAAAAATTATTCAAAGCAGAAGACTTAGCTGAAGAAAAGGCTGAAAGCTTGGACAAGGACTGAGACTGGTCCAGATCAACGGACAAAGGTTCTTGTGTCCTAACATTGAACCACACCATCCAGTGGTCACAGGTTCCCAGATGATCATCTGCTACATCAGAAATACTGTCCTCATTGGTAAGCACCAAGTCCAGTATCACCCCATCCCATGTGGGTTCTGTTACCAGTTAACAGAGCAGTTCTCCTTGCAGAGAATGTAGGATCTCCCTGCTTCTAGAAGATATTATAGTTGGGATGTCCCAGTCAAGATCTGGAAGATTAAAATCACCTAGCAGTTCCCTTTATCTTTTGAAAATAATGATTCTCAAACTTAAAATAGTGTTTTTTGTTAAGGTAAGCCTTTTTAGCTAAATCAAGAAATTGGTGGGGACTCAAAAGTTTGTAGGACAACAGTTGAGTACATTTTCTACTATAACAATAGCACCCTCTTGGGGTATATTCATATAAAGGGACTCAATGTCCAGGGTCACAAGTATGATATGATCATTAGGTAGATGTAGTTTATCCAAAATAGTAATGAAGTGCCCAGAATCTTGCACATATGAAGGAACCAGTGGTACAGAGGGTCATAAAAATTGATCAATAAACTTCTCAAATGTTAATATGTAGCTTTTGTATATCCTTACATTTTGATAGGCTTTATGTCCTTGCATTTTGATTGGCTGATTTTTCTTGTCATCTGACTAGTGGTTTTGGGTCATATGACTTTTGACCCCTTTTTAAAACATTTTGTGTATGGCTTCATTCACTGGTTTTCTTCGTTCAGCGAGGGTTCCGGCGCCTCGCTGAACAACCTCCTGCAGTCGATTTCCTGCCGGCGCCATTTTCCGTACGAAAACGATTCGCGGCGGGAAATCGCTCCCTGACCCCCGCTGGACCTCCAGGAACTTTTGGCCAGCTTGTGGGGGGCCTCCTGACCCCCACGAGACTTGCCAAAAGTCCAGCGGGGGTCCGGAAGGACCTCCTGCCGTCCAATCATGTTCGTCTATGGCCGCCGCCATTTTTCGCCGCCATTTTGGAAAATGGCGCCGGCTGAAGACAACAAGATTGAGGAGCAGGAGCCCGTTCCGGACCGCTGCCGTTCCGGACTGCCGCTGGACCCGCAGGTTATTTAAGTCATTTGGGGGGGGTTCGGGAGGGTGGGGGATTTAATTTAAAGGGTCGGGGGTGGGTTTTAGTGTGCCGGCTCACGATTCTAACGATTTATAACGATAAATCGTTAGAATCTCTATTGTATTGTGTTCCATAACGGTTTAAGACGATATTAAAATTATCGGACGATAATTTTAATCGTCCTAAAACGATTCACATCCCTAGTACTTTCTGCCTTCTTTGCTTGCTTCAGATTTGGTGTTTGGACTAAGACGTTATCTTGATTTTGGCTGCTGTACCATTTTGTTTTTGCATACAAAAATTTAGCATGTATGTATAAAAATAGGTATTTTGTAATGTACATGCATATAAATACTTTCTTACATGCATATTTGAAATCACCAGTTTACCAATACCTCTGCCAGTTCACCCAGTCTATCTCCAGTTCACCTAGACCCTCTTGCACTTCACCCTGAACCCCCCACCAGTTCAATCAAATCTCCCACCCATAAACTGTGGACAACAGACAAGTCTGATTTCTCTTGTGCTAGTCAGTTAGCAGGTATATAATTACGAGAATAAGTTAGATAATTTATAAGCGAATATCCATTATAAAGTAGCAACTTCCATGTGTGCCTGTTGACTTCCCCGCCACAACTCCCCTAGATAGCCCCTTTTTTGCTCTAGTAAAAGTGCGTGCAAAACTGCAGATATTTTTGATGTTTATGAAATAGCATGTACATGAATACAAGCTATCTATGCATGTGTATGCTAATTTTCTACATGTAACTGCTTTGAAAATTTACTTATAAGGTTTTTTTTACCTTTCTGCATCCATGGAAAAAGAACCTGATGAATCAGGGCCACAATAAGAAAAACTCTTTAGAACAGCGTACTCATTTTCAATTCTCAAAGGCCACAAATGGATCAGATTTCAGGATATCCCTAACGAATATGCAGGAGATAGATTTGCATGCACAGCACACTGCCTGAATTCTATGCAAATCTCTCATGCATATTCATTAGGGATATTTTGAAAACCCAACATGTTTATGGTCCTCGCCAACTGGAAGTAAACACCACTTCTTTATATGGGGGGGGGGGGGGCAAAAGGTGGCAAATGCCATTCCAAAAAATGGCTTGCCACCCCATTTTCAGATAGGAATTCTTTGTTCACTTTTCTCTCATTTGCCAACTCAATGAGTGTATTAAAAACTCATGGGATTGGAATGTCTGGTATGCTGATCTCGCAATGAATGAGATCAGCATGGAGAAAATGCCAGCCCCAGAAGTTTTGAATACACTCACAGGGGTAGAAAATGAGGAGGAGTGACAGAAGGGACACCTGCCCACCTCCCCCAGCATGGCAGTGGCAGAACATAGAGATGCCCTGGTAGAGCTACTGATGAATCTCATGCCATCAGCAGCTGAAAAAAGAGGGAGAGACTCAGTACAGCCTCTGATGGATCCCATGCTGTCAGCAGCTGATGAAAGAAGAGGGAGAGGCCTGGCCTGGATATGAGTGAAAGGGAACTTTCCTGCTTGCCTGTATGTGTGGGTCAGATACAGAGAGAGAGCCTGCCTGCCTGAATTCAAGAAAGGGAAGGAGCCTGCCTGCATACCTGTGTGAGTATGAGAGAGGGAGCCTGCCTGTATGAGTGTGTGTGTATATGTGAAAGAGTGAGCTTGCCTGTGTGAGTGTGTGTGAGATGGAGCTTGCCTGTGTCAGTGTGTATGTGTGAGAGAGAGAGAGCATGTGTGTGTTTGTATGTGTGAAAGAGGGAGTCTGCCTGCATGCCTGAATTAGTGTGGGGAAGGAGCCTGCCTGCGTGCCTCTCTGTGTGTATGTGTGTATGTGTGTGAGTGAGAGAGAGAGACAGAGAGAGAGAGATGGAGCCTGCCTATGTGCCTGTGTAAGTGTGAGTGAGAGAGGGATCCTGCCCGTATGTCTTTGTGTGTTTGTGTGTGGGTAGTGTTTGTGTGAGTGTGAGACATGGAGCCCGCCTGTATGCCTGTAAAAATGTTTATATGTGTGTCAGAGAGGGAGTCTACCTGCAAGCTTGTGTATGTGTGAGAGGGAGAGGAAGCCTGCCTGTGAGTGTGAGAGAGGGAGAGGTAGTGTTTGTGAGAGTGAACATTAGTGAGTGTGTGTGAGAGAATTAACATATCTGTTAGAGTGTATGAGAGAGAAAGGATAAAGTTTGTGCACCTGCCCCCCACCCACTCACTAATCCAAGACAATCTCAGGGTGATTGGAAATCATAAGTTCTTAGGTATGGAGAGTGGAGGATTTTTATCCCTATTAGTTTTAATTATTGGATGCTATTTTAGGTCTGCACCTTTGAAATTTTTTATTGTTCTTTGGTACATTTTTTTTAAATTTTATTATGAAGTTTTAATTATTGGATGTTATTCTAATTATCAGATATTTTGAAATATCTATTCTGTTTATTAGTATGGTTGTTTTATATTTCTTGATTTTATTCCTTGTTTTTAAGATGAATGGTGGTTCCTGTTTTTCCATTCTTTTACTGCATACAGTTTGGCTTGTTGTGGTTTCCAGTTCAGATTTTATCTGTATGATTCTATTTATATCTTATGTCTGTCTGTTCTATTTGATGAGAGTCTGTGTTTTGCATGTGTGATTGAGGTGAGGTATTCTGCTAAGGTGTAGTTTCAGTTGTTTCAGTGGCGGGATATATAGCTGCCAGATTTGTTCTGTTTTCCTAATAGGTATATTGGTGTGTTAGGACCTGGTGTAATATTTCCAGTGCTACCTCTTCATAAGAAAAGTTGTTACTGTATGAGTCCTAGGAGTTAGTGCTGTTAGAATATGACAAGTTTGCTGTATACGAAGATTCTAAGACGGTAACTTTTAAACAGGCTCTCAGGTCGCCAGTGCACATGTGCACACATTTGTCGGCCCACGCATAGGGTGCAGCCTTTATATAACATGCACTGTATATCGCGCATGTTATAAAATAGCCTATGCACACATGTGCATGCAGTTTTAAATGGATGTGTGCCTATGCACGTAAATCCCATTTCTAACGTAAACAGGGAGACTATTTTATAACATATGCATATGCACATGTATGTTATAAAATAGCTGTGTCCCTGGGTGCGGGCCAATGTATGTGCGCAAACATACAGTCCCTGCTTCTAAAAGATAAAAAATGGACTAAATAAAAGACATTTTTATTAGGCCTGTAACTATATTTGTGTACTTTGCAGCATATGAAACAATGTAAAAACTGTCTGTTCAATCTATTTTATTTTTTCTCTTCTCCAATGTACATTTTAGACTAAGAGCACTTTGCCTGGGAGTGTCAAATAATTGCCACCCAGCTGATGAACACAGAGCTGAATATGGTTTTCCATATTAGCTCTTTGATCTCCAATTCCAACTAAACTACTAGGGTAATAAGTACACATGAGGTCACCATGGGGTCCTGACCTTCGTTATGGTACCTTTCCCAAGGAAACTTTCATCTTTAATTACGAACTCCCTGATAAATTAATAGATTTAAGACTTGCTTTATATTTGAATGACTGCTAGGCAGTGAAAGCTTTAGGAAATGAAATATATGCTGGTGAGCATTAATTGCCAATATTTCTTCCTGTTTTAAAAATGTGTTTTAGTTCACAGCATGTAATACAAATTAAGGATAATGTTCACATTTACAAATCAGCCACAATTCCTGTTGCATCTTCAAACCATAAATAGAAGACTGAGATCAAATCTAATATTTATTGGTTACTAAGGTAGACATTAACCTCCAAGGAAAATGCCCACTGAGGCCTTTTACTTTGAAATTGTAGGACGTCGTCACATAGCTTTGAAAACATATTGTTAACATAGGGAAAATAAAATAATTGTGTGCTGCAGCTTCTTTCTTGCATTCACAACATTCATGTATGTAATTATCATAATTAATGAGATTTCACGCATTTCTTGATTCTTATTAATGCCTTGCTTTGGCCATACATAGAACCTCAGTGAGCAGTAAGGCCTGCAGCTGGACCGTCAAACACAAAGGTAAAGCTGTCACTCTCAGTCATTTTTTGCTCTGCACATAATCTTGATGAGCTCTAGATATATGAGGTATGAAGATTGTGAAATAGTAGTATTAATAGAAGCTTTTTGTTTGTTTTTTTAAAATGTGACATCTAAAGAAGAGGCCCTGTTAGGTTCCAAAAGGTCTTGCACTACAACTGCCTTTTCGGTGGGTTCTTTGAAAGTTGTCCCAACCTACAAACAGTCAATAAGAAAAGAAAAAAAAAAATAATATATATATATATATATATATATTCTGTAGCTTGCATTTTTGCATGATCTCTCATTGCTCCTCATCCCTCCTGAGATTAGATAGAAAAGCACACGTGCATATCTTTTTTTTTTTTTTTTCGAGAGAGAGTTAGATTGTCAAAAAAACAAAACAGCACCTCCCCAACCCTAAAATTCCCCAAAATAAATATTTCAACTGAAATATTTCAGACGGCAATAGTGAGAACTGGAACATTTAAGTGTTGCTGCCTGACTTCCCTCCTCACTGATTACAGCTGACAGAGAGTTAATAAAAAGAGCAAACCTACCTGTCAGAGCTGGTTAGGATGCTGGGAGGACAAGACAAAGGATTAATGCTGTTGTTTTTACTTATGCTCATCAACTGGGTCAGGTTAATTCTTAGAGCACTCTATCTGAGCAATTAAGGTTAATAAATAGATAAATAAATAAATAGAGAGATTGTCACAGACGTACACAAAATGCATTCCCATTATTAAAAACAGCATCATTTTTGGTTGCCACACCATGTTACAAAGTTCGTCTGCACTGTGCCAGGGATAAAGATTAAGTAGATAAATATTCAAATGTGGTTGATACAGAAAAACTCTTGCCAACACAGACTTGCTTTACTCAGAATTATAAAATAACTCGAGGTCCATATTCAGCCACTGGCAGATTAGCAAAGTTCGCCCAGTAAACTTAACAGGCTAACGTTGCAGAGATATTATTTAGCGGCACAAGCCTGCTGCTGAATATCCTTGTTCATAATAAAGTTAGCCAGTTTCTCAGTGGGCTCAAGAGAAGTTTGGCCAGACAGATGGTGTAGGGGTCCAGGCACAGAGGCAAAGGCAATATTGCCAAAGCTGGAAAGGGAAACATAGCCAAACTTGCTTCCCTTCTGTGCTCCACTTTCAATTCACTCAATTCAGATATTAATGTCTGTCAAACCTACGCTTTGTGATAAGTTAGGCCCCCTCTCTCTGGAGTGCGTGGATAACAAATAATTTCAAATAAATAAACTTTCATCAACAAAACAAAACTTTATTTCTGGGGTTACCAGCAGTCATGATATGCAAAATAGTAAAGAACATTAATCGTGGGTTCACCAGCATCCACGCAGGTAGACCAACTAGGCAGTTGCCTAGAGTGCCAAGATTTTGGGGATGGCATGAGGTGCAGAGGGGTACTGTGCCCGAGCCAATACTGCCAAAGAAGGGAGCGCTGTTCTGGAGCCACTGCTGTGGGTAAGAGGTTACGCTATGCTGAAGCTGCCACCAATGGGTAAGCTGGAGGGTAATCAAAGATTCAGCTTAGGGTGCCAAGTAGGTTTCCATCAACCCTCCATCCACAGTAAAACGGAAGCTTTAGCAATGCCATAATTAACATTAACCAACTGCTCTTATATCAATAAAAAAAAAAAGTCCCCTCTTTGTTAGGAGAAATACCCAAAAGTGCTCCTCTTCTCTTCACTCCAGTTGTTGTTCCCAATAATCTCATAATTCCTATCACTTCAAATAGATTAACTCTCTTACAGAAGACTATCACTCACAATTAATTATCCCAATAACCACATCAGCATTAGTTACTTAAGTACTCATTAGATACCAACTAACACTTCACATCACTTTATGTAATTCAGTGTCCTGCTTGTTCCCGCTCCAGACATCTCTTTCAGATAACAGCCAGGGATTTTTACAGTATCCTCTGAGACTTCCTCTTCTTCCAGGCCTTCCCTTGACAGTGAGACCCCCTGACTGTTCCTGTACCCTTGGGATCCAGGCCGAGTCCCCTGGTTGTTCCCCCAGTGGGAAGAAACACTTCTCCGGGCTTTGGCCTCTCCCCTTGAGAGGGGAAGCCTCTGCAGAACCCCCTTCTTAAGGAGAGATGCCCTGGTCACCCGACGCTCCTGGTGGGTTTCTGCCAACTCCTCCTGCCAAACTTTCAACATGGTATTATATACTCTGCAGAATACTCCTCTAGAGGATCTTCATCCTCAGCCCTCTTAAAGGAGACACAACATTGAACTGAGTGGGACATCTCTAAATGTCCCATTGGTTAACACACATCATAGCATTGTATCATATGCTCTGCCATCTACATCCACTTACAGGTACTTGTTAGCATCAATCCTTTTCTAGGAACTTAACATTTCCCAAAAAAACCCAAGAAGTCAATTGAACACACCCACTCCATACTCCAGTGACACAGGGCCCAATATTAAGGCCCATCACACCTAAGTAAATAAGTATTTAAATTCTTCATTCATCTCTATCTTATTACCTACAACACCACTACTACAGAGAAATAAAAAAAAAAGAAGAAAGCAAAGATGGACACAGTAAAACAGAAAAGATTCAACAAAGTAGAAAGCAGACCGTAATACAAATAATACACACTGTAACCACTCATATTTGACCATGTTATAAAGAAGAAAAGCAGAACAAATGGTAGTGATCGGTGTATCAAGTGATTCTTTATTGGAATATGCCCAACTCTGGCTGAGTTTCGCTCACGCAGGAGCTGCCTCAGGGGCTACTGTTCCAATGGTTATTTTTCATATGTCACACTTCAATGTGAGA
Organism: Rhinatrema bivittatum; assembly: GCF_901001135.1. Classification (NCBI taxonomy): domain Eukaryota; kingdom Metazoa; phylum Chordata; class Amphibia; order Gymnophiona; family Rhinatrematidae; genus Rhinatrema; species Rhinatrema bivittatum. The sequence goes on from NC_042616.1 coordinate 499,209,728, forward strand.
GCAACAAAAAATGTTAAATAGAATTCTTGAACAATAACGTACAGTCAGTATCCTCGATAGAAAATCCAAAATTGGTTCATTTATTTCTGTTTCACCAAACTATGCAAAATATGAAAAATAACCAGGAGACACTATATATGACATTACAAATTATACGTTCAGAAGGCAACTATGTATAGACTAGCAGGATTGCTATAGGGAAAAGTAAGGGTTAAAGGAAAGCGGAGGGGGGTAAATAAAAAGGGGTATAAATGGTTGCTATAGGGAAAAAGAAGGATTTGAGGACAGGGGAAAGGGGTAAAGGGGAAATAAGGGTATATAAGGAGGTGCAGCAAATGGGAGACAAAACAGAGGATAATTAAAAGGAATAAAGGAGAAGGCTATGAGTAAGTTAATGACAAGGGCTCTTTCTCTGAAGGAGTAGAGGGAGCAGGGGGACTACGTGGGATCCAGATCAGGGTAGGCCATTTTAAAGAGCCATGTTTTAACCCCTGTTTTGAATTTCCGAATGCATGGTTCTAGTCGGAGCTCAAGTGGCACAGTGTTTCAGAGGGAGGGGCCTACAATGGATAGGGCTCTTTCTCTGGTGGAAGTGTGGTGAGCACATCTAAGGGAAGGGGAGTGGAGGGTTCCTGAGAGTGCAGTTCTAGTAGGACGATTGGAGGAGCAGAATCGAAGAGCATCCTCAAGCCAGGAGTGATTGTGGTTGTGCAGGGAGTTGTGAATAATGGTGAGGGTTTTGTATCTGATGTGGGAGGAGATGGGAAGCCAATGGAGTTCCTTGAGAATAGGGGTAATGTGGTCTGCTTTATGTGTATTTGTAAGGATTCTTGCCATAGCATTCTGTAACATTTGCAGGGGTCTAATAGTAGAGTAGGGAAGGCCTAGAAGTAAGGAATTGCAGTAATCCATTTTTTATAGCATTGTCGCTTGCAGGACTGTGCGGAAGTCTTGCGAATGGAGTAGGGGTTTAAGTTTTTTGAGGATATGGATCTTGAAGAATCCTCCCTTTATGATTGTGTTAATGTGGTTTTTGAAGTTTAGTTGGTGGTCTAGGGAGACACCGAGATCTTGCACGAAGTAGGGAAAAGCATTTGAGGGGAGGATGAGGTCACAAGCAGATAGTGGTGTGCGTCAGGGTGATTTGAAATGATGAGGAGTTCAGTTTTGGATAGAGATGTGAATCGTGTCCTCGATCGTCTTAACGATCGATTTCGGCTGGGAGGGGGAGGGAATCGTATTGTTGCCGTTTGGGTGTGTAAAGTATCGTGAAAATCGTTAAAATCGTGAGCCGGCACACTAAAACCCCCTAAAACCCACCCCCGACCCTTTAAATTAAATCCCCCACCCTCCCGAACCCCCCCCCCCCCCAAATGCTTTAAATTACCTGGGGATCCAGCGGCGGTCCGGAACGGCGGCGGTCTTATTTCTTGCTCTACTTAATTTTTTCCCTAATATATTTCATTAGCTTAGCTCCAGCTGAGTTTGCCCAAAGGTGGCTAACTGCACTGTTTGTGTAAGACAGGTTTATCCAACTCCCGTGTCCCGCTTCTCTTAAGGAAATCAAAGCTGCATCTGTGCTTTAAATTACCTGGGGATCCAGCGACGGTCTGGAACGGCGGCGGTCCAGAACAGCCTCCTGCAATTGAATCGTGTTGTCTTCAGCCGGCGCCATTTTCCAAAATGGCGGCGCAAAATGGCAGCGGCCATAGACCAACACGATTCGACTGCAGGTCATTCCGGACCCCCGCTGGACTTTTGGCAAGTCTTGTGGGGGTCAGGAGGCCCCCCCAAGCTGGCCAAAAGTTCCTGGGGGTCCAGCGGGGGTCCGGGAGCGATTTCCTGCCGCAAATCGTTTTCGACTGCAGGAGGTCGTTCAGCGGCAGACCGCCGCTGAACGACCTCCTGCAGTCGATCTCCTGCCAGCGCCATTTTCTGTACGGAAAACGATTCACGGCAGGAAATCGCTCCCGGACCCCCGCTGGACCCCCAGGAACTTTTGGCCAGCTTGGGGGGGCCTCCTGACCCCCACAAGACTTGCCAAAAGTCCAGCGGGGGTCCGGAACGACCTCCTGCAGTCGAATCGTGTTGGTCTATGGCCGCCGCCATTTTGCGCCGCCATTTTGGAAAATGGCGCCGGCTGAAGACAACACGATTCAATTGAGGGGGCCGTTCCGGACCGCCACCGTTCCGGACCGCCGCTGGATCCCCAGGTAATTTAAAGCATTTGGGGGGGTTCGGGAGGGTGGGGGATTTAATTTAAAGGGCCGGGGGTGGGTTTTAGGGGGTTTAAGTGTGCCGGTTTTCCTGCCCTCCCCCTTCCCCCGATTTACGATTTTTTGACGATAAATCGGGGGAATTGGTATTGTATCGTGGCCCTAACAATTTTTGACGATTTAAAATATATCGGACGATATTTTAAATCGTCAAAAAACGATTCACATCCCTAGTTTTGGAGGAGTTTAAAGCAAGGTGGAGGTTAGAGAGTAGGGAGTTAATGGAGACAAGGCATGTTTCCCAAAACTTAAGAGATTTGGTGAGGGATTCTTGGATAGGGATGCGGATTTGGACATTGTCTGCATATAAGAAAAACTTAAGACCAAGGTCGGAGAGGAGGTGGCAGAGCGGTAACAGATATATATTAAAGAACGTGGAGGATAGTGAAGAACCCTGTGGGACGTCTTGGGAAAGGGGGATGTGTGATGATTCCGAAGAACCGCAAATGGGGTGAGATGTGTATGTGGAGGGAGCAGGCAGGTCCAGGGAAGGGGGGGTGACATTTTAATTTTTAACCTTTTGCAGTGCCAGTGCAGTTTTGTTTTTGGGTTTGTTTTTTTACAGGCATGGGGTAGATAAGGGCTTATAACTGCCACACAGGTCAATACAGTAAAGTGCGGCCGCGGTTACCCTGCTCCTAACCCGCTTTCTACCCACTATTCGGCCGCGTTAGCCCTTCCTGCGATACACAATCCCCTTTAACCTACTCTTACCGCGTCCTTAAATCACCGGGTAACCCCTTCCGTCCGCAGCATGTATATTACATGTAAACGATGGAACTAGCTATTTCCTCCCATACAGTAATGCGCGCCCTGACTATCGCTATTTTACCCTGCCGTTTTGCCGCACGTTTAACCTGCTAACTTACCGCCTACTCTTACCCCTGTGTTAGAGGCAGGGGTAAGGGTAGGTGGCAAACTTTCCCCCAGCCCCTGCTCACCTGCCCTGGCCGCGTCCATGGGTGCTGGTCTCCGGGGCAGCCCCAGACCTCTCCCCTCCTCCCGAAGCAACGAAAGCAGAAAAAATCGAAAAAACGAAAAAAAACGGAAAAAAAAAGCAAAAAAGCGAAAAAAAAAAGTTGCAAGAGAGAGAGGGGAGAGAGGACGGGCAATCCTACGCTTGGGATTGCCAGTCCTCTCTCCCCTCCTCCCGAAGCAAGGCTGCTTTTCGTGAAAAGCAGCCTTGCTTCGGGAGGGGAGAGAGGACTGGCAGTGAAAAGCAACTTTTTTTGCAGCCCCCCTCCGGAGACGGACATCGGCGAAGACGACCGCGGCTCCCCTGCCATTTCTGTAGTCACATAAGTTTGCCTACAGTGAGCAGAGGTGTTCACAGGGAGAAGGCTTAGAAAGGGGTTTGCACTTACGCATGTGCTTTTTTCATTTTCAAACATATGCCCTTAAATTTCCAGAGGAGCACTGTACACAAATGAGCAAGTGTAATTGGGTGCCAGTAATTTTGATGGTATAAATTTCAAAGGAAAAGAGCATGTGTACTTTTCCTTTGAAAATCTGGTGTAAAGTCTGCATGGTAATTGACTACAATTCTTTGTGGACTGTTCCAAAAGATGAGAAAATGAATCATCAAATTGACGTGTCTTCCCAACCTGAGTAGGATTCAACATACTGCCATATTTCTGTGTCAAGGGATGCAAACACTTGTCTTCAAAGAGTAGGGATGTACATTTATTTTGAAACATCTTGAAAAATGCAGCAAAATACTGTTTTGTTATTTATCATTTCAAAAACAAAAGTGAAAGAAAACCTTACCAAAATTAATTGGGTTTTACTTTTCATCTCTGAATGCAGAACATGCCAGGTCTCACACCATTGCCACTGTCAAACTCCTCCCTCCACTCTTCCAATTCCACCCCCACCCGCAGCATTTCTGCTGTCACTTTGTAAGGATGAAAATACTAAGGGTGCCAGCCTCAATCTGCCTGCACCTTTTGAAATAGTGATAGCAGTGGAGCAGGAGCGTTGGGGGATGCTCTTGCCCCATGAAGATTTAAATGGATTTTAAAGGCTTCATTGGTTAAGAGGGTCTGGTGGAAGGTCAGAGAAAGGCCTAAAAGTTGGACTTTTGTTGCAGGGGAGGGACCAGACAAATTTTTTTTTTTTCTTATTTTATTTATATATTTTGTTGGTTTGTTTCTTATTTTATTTAGAATAAATGAAATGAACTGAAACAAAATGAAATAAAAATAAAAAACTAAAAACAAAATGAAAAACAAAATAAAATGAAAACATTATGGGGTAGATTTTCAAACACAGCGCGTTCGTGTAGTTTTGCTGGCGCATCAGGCGCAAGCAAAAGTACGCGGGATTTTAGTAGATACGCGCGTAGTCGCACGTATCCGCTAAAATCCTGGATCAGCGCACGCAAGGCTATCGATTACGTATAGCCGGCGCGCGCCGAGCCGCGCAGCCTACCCCCGTTCCCTCCAAGGCCGCTCCGAAATCGGAGCGGCCTTGGAGGGAATCCTCTAACGCCCTCCCCTCACCTTCCCCTCCCTTCCTCTACCTAACCCACCCCCCCGGCCCTGTCTAAACCCCCCCTCTTACCTTTGTCGGGGGATTTACGCCTCCCGGAGGGAGACGTAAATCCCAGCGCGCCAGTGGGCCCCTAGCGCGCCGGGACGCGATCTGGGGGCGGGTACGGAGGGCGCGGCCACGCCCCCGGACCGCCACGGGCCGTAACCACGCCCCGGGCCCGCCCCCAAAACGCTGCTGACACGCCCCCAAAACGGCGCGGCGCTCGGCCACGCCCCCGACACGCCCCCTCCGAAAACCCCGGGACTTACGCGAGTCCCTGGGCTCTGCGCTCGCCGGTAGACCTATGTAAAATAGGCTCACCGGCGCGCAGGGCCCTGCTTGCCTAAGTCCGCCCGGTTTTGGGCGGATTTAGGCGAGCAGGGCTCTTAAAATCCGCCCCTATGGGGGTAATTTTCAAAAGGAGTTACATGCGTAAATGTAGCTACTATTGTAGCAATTTTCAAAAGCCATTTACTCAAGTAAAGTGCACTTATGTGAGTAAATCCTATAGACAAGTCAATGGCATATATTGTAGCAATTTTCAAAAACCCACTTACTCAAGTAAGGTGAATTTACCCCAGTAAACCTGGTTTTTACTCGAGTAAATGCTTTTTAAACTCAGGCCCTATGGCTGTGCACATAGGGGCAGATTTTAAAAAAATACGCGAGTGCGTACTTTTGTTCGCGCACCAGGGGGGTAATTTTCAAAGGAGTTACGTGCATAAATGTAACTACTGTTGTAGCAATTTTCAAAAGCCATTTACTCACGTAAAGTGCACTTATGCGAATAAATCCTATGGACGATTCAATGGCATATATTGTAGCAATTTTCAAAAGCCCACTTACTCGCGTAAAGTGCATTTACATGCGTAAAACCCAGTTTTACGCATGTAAATGCTTTTTAAAATCAGACCCTAGGTGCGAACAAAAGTACGCTGGATTTTATAAGATACGCGCGTAGCCACGCGTATCTTATAAAATCCGGGGTCGGCGCGCGCAAGGGGGTGCACATTTGTGCAACCTGCGCGCGCCGAGCCCAGCGTGCGCTGCCTGTTCCCTCCGAGGCCGCTCCGATTTTGGAGCGGCCTCGGAGGGAACTTTTCTACGCCCTCCCCCCACCTTCCCCTCCCTTCCCCTACCTAACCCACCCCCCCGGCCCTATCTAAACCCCCCCCTTACCTTTGTCGGCAAAGTTACGCCTGCTGAAAGCAGGCGTAACTTTGCACGCCTCGCCGGCAGCCCCGCTCCATCCTCCGGTCCCGGGGGCATGGGCCGGAGGCCTCGACTACGCCCCCGGCCGGCGCCATGCCGCCGGGCCCGCCCCCAAAACGCCGCGGCATGCCCCCGAAACGCCGCGTCGTTTCGGGAACACCCTGGACACGCCCCCTCCCTCCCCATTTCGAAAGCCCCGGTAATTACGCGCGTCCCGGGGCTTTATGCGCGCCGGCGGCCTATGCAAAATAGGCGCGCCGGTCCATGACGGCCCTGCGCACGTAAATCCTGCCGGATTTACGCGCGCAGGGGTTTTAAAATCCGCCCCATAAGTTTTAGCCAGCTGAAAATCTAGAGGGCTAGATGAGATTTAAAAAAAAAAAAAATCAACTTAACTTTAGCCAATCAAAATTTGGCCAGCTCCGTTAGGCACACTGTACCTTTTTTTGAAAATTGACCCCCTATACATGTACCACCCAAACCAACCTGGTATTCAAACAGAAAGTATCTGCATAATGTCTGTCTTGATTGTCAGATTGTTATACAGATAAAAAGCAGACATGTTTACAAAGGGCAGTGTTCACATTACCCATGTAGTTACAAATTATATAGGTGCTTTCAATACACGCACTTTAAGAAAAATTTTCAAAGCAAACCTATCTGCAATTGCATTGTTTCTCTTTGACACTAGAAAATGCAAAGCATGCATGCATGCTAAAAGTATACATGTACTTTACACTTACTATTTGTGCTGGCGGTGGGGGAGGGAAGCAAAATAGCCCACCTGTAAATGTAAAAATCGAATAAATGCATGCTGTTTTCCCATGGGAACCCCTCTTTTTTTCCCATAACTAATAATATATGTGGTTTGGAACCCGCTTGCACATTTTGTTACATTTCAAGATGCCAATGTTCAGACAGACCATTTACCTGGGTAAAACGCTGTTTACCCAGGTTAGTGCCTTCGAAAACTGCCTTCTCAAGGAACAGCTGATGCCATCCCTAAATTGTTTCGCATGCAATTCAGCCCAAAAGACCTCAAAGAAGCCTTTCAGCGCTGGCAGCCCCCACTGACTGCTTCCTTAGCTTCCCCAATCACCATCCCAGTCCAACAGCTTTGAACTCTACCAAAACTCAAAGCTCAGTGCCGCAGAGTAAATCCCACACTCCAGTAAGCCTGGAAATACCTCCTTACTGTTTCAGCACAAAAAAAAAAAAATCTCATAAATTCCTTCCAAATCTGGCCAAGCAAGAAAAGGAATACAGTGGTTTCTCACCAAATCCACGGGCACAGCTCTAAGGTCTGTTCCACCTGAAGCACCAAGAGAAGAAAAAGGGCCGAGAGAAAAAAACATAAACAAACTTCTGGAAAGGTGCTCCATAGATATATATCCCTTCCCCTCCCCTCCAACCCCAGGCCCAGTCCCTGCTTCTGGTCCCCTGGTGGTCTTCTCCAATCCCCTTTTGGTCCTAATTTTGGTAAAAACCTTGCTCAATATTGAGTTTCCTGCAAAAAGGAAGCTGCTATGTTTATTGAGCATTATTACCTAAGTGTTACTGAAGGTATCACAGTGGAGAAGGCTTACTTTTAGGAAACCTACCGGCCAAGAACACAAGAAAATGACTACATTACAAGGTGGAGAACAATATAAAGTACAGCCCTTACCAAACTCGCACACAAATGATTCTTAAATGCGTTCCATTGCGCTAAAGCATTTGAAGATCAAATCAAGGGTAATTCAAAATTAAAAGTGTCTGAAAGGCTGAATATGCATTAGATAAATAGAATAGAATAGAAAGATCAGTTGTAAGAAAATTAAATGATGTCCTCAAAAATAGCATTAATTGCATTCAGCTCACTCCTGCTTTGTCACCATTCAATACATTATATATATATATATATATATATATATATATATTCATGGTCCTCTGTCAAAATGTTATGACAATCCATATCAGAATTCACTATGGCATCAAATAGATATGCAAAACATGAATAAAGCATGAATAACTAGAATCAATTCTGAATGGAGGCAAAACATGCAATATGAGCCTCCCTGCCAAATGTGCACTCCCATGGGTATGTTGTAGTTCCATGGGACGGCAAGGTCATTTTGAAAGGGAAACTCCTTGCAGAGTTTCCCTTTTAAAATCTCACTAGCATGCAAGGCATGCCTCAAAGCACCCATTTACATCTGTGCCTGAATTGAAGTAGGAGCAAACTATGCCTCCCCTGATCTTATTTCACCCACTTTTACCCAAACAAGGTGGAGAGTGGGTCAATGATCAAACTGCCTTTGTTAGGTGACTAAAAATATATTTACTTGTATAAAATGTTTTCATTATTACCTCCAACATAGTTAGCATGGCTTTTATTTCTTAAGGTAAAAAACCTTATGGAACGGAAGGTAGGAAACGGCAAGTTTATTGTTTGTGGAATCTCTTATATCTTGTTTTCCCCCTACAAACTAGTTAATGCAAACATTTATAGCATAAAAATAATTTTAAAAGGCATTTGTTTAATCATTTTCTTTTCTTTTTTAATTCCTAAGTCCCATTAGTTCCTTTCCCACATTTTAAACTGGATGCCTAATTTTGTTTTTCAAAAATGGAATTTTACAGTTTTTGTCAATGACATGCATGTATTATTACAGGTCCACTCACCTAGACTATATAGGATCCTCTACTTTCTTCCAATTTCAGCAGGTGTATTTGCTACACCATTAATTTTATTGCTATTTCCTGAAATTATTGCTGGTACCTTTTATTTGCTTTGGTAAATCATTTATAAATACACAGAAAAAAAAAATCCCCCACATATTAACCATGTCTACATTACCTTAATAGAACTTTTGTGATAATGCAGCAACATTAATGCACTTATACAGACTTCAATTTCCATTGCAACTTACGTGGATAAATAGTGGTTTCCTTGTATAAACCAGTCATTGGAAAATGGCCCTGCCTCAATGCAGCTAAGAGTGTGCTCGTTTTGGCTACCTTATGAGGAGGCATTCCTGGGGGGATGTGTTTTGGTCAGGGAAGGAATGTAATGTAGACACAGTTTGCATTTGTAAATCTTTGCATGTACTTTGCCAGTCATAATCTACCTGCTGATAAAAGCAGGTACAATTGATCATTTGTATGCTGGTGCTGTGGCGAATTTCAAAGCAAACATTATTGAGTTCTTTCTTTCTGAAAAAAAAAAGGAACAAAGTCTGTGGGTGAAAAGGATCTCCAGACTATATCCCAAAATGCACATTTTGAAAGTTGCCTCTACAGTGCCTTGATGTAGATCGCTTGAAAGAAATGATACGATTATTAATAGCCAATTACAGTTGTTCCTCAAGTTATTTACCTCAGAGGGATAAATGTTTGAGTGAACTTAGCATATTCCTTTGACCTCTCTTTGTTTATCTTCATATCGTTGGTCTTCTTCACAGTTCTCAATTAGGGAGCACAGCAAATGTTGAAGTAGGATAATAAAATAGTCAAAAACGTGAAGGATAAAATTTCAAAAAGGCAAGTAACAATACATAATAAGAATTTTCAAAACCTATATGACATTTTAAGAGAAGCTGGGGGCTTTTTGTGCAATTAAAGGACAAGTGAAACAATGAACAATAGAAAACCGCACTAGATGGAGGCAATAAACTGTAATGTATACATTAAGGCTCACTTGTGCACACTAAAAATAGCATGTTATGCCTTAACACAATGATTTTCAGCTCTCCTAACCCCACAGATCAGGTGTTTCCTACCAGTGGGCCCGCAAGCTGACTTTCAAAGGGAAACTCCCTGTGGAGTTTCCCTGTGGGAAAAGGTCCACATGCTGCGGGCAGTATGCGTACTTTTCCTAAGGGAGGGGGAGAGAAATTTTCAAAGGGACTTTCTTCACAGGTAGACACCCATATACCCGCAAAGAATCCCTTTCAAAACTGACCCCAAAGCCTTAGCATGTGCATTAAAGTGGTCCAGAAATCTGTTAATATCAGTGGATTACCGTGGCGGATGAATTATTTCATATCTTTATATATGGATGATGTACTGATACTGTACATTTGATTGACCTAAATTCTTCTGCACAAAGAGCGTAATTTTCAAAGGGACTTCTGTGGGTAAATTGCTGCTTTACAGCAGGGAGTGCTCAGAGGGCTGCTGATGTGCTGATTGCTTTGCCTTTTCATATATGCTATTGTACTTTTGTATTTATTTGTTAGTTTTGCTATGCTGTAAACTGTTCTGGGCCCTTTTTGGGAGAGGGTGGTATGTAAATTGAATGTAGATGCAATGTAATATAAAACTGTACCCATAGGCCCTTGAGGGCGAATAAATTCAAGTGCATGCTGTATCGCTTTGTCAAACCAAACCACTGCCAACACACACTTTTTTCAGGAAGTTATACTAACCATGCACATGGGAAATTAAAGCAGGATTAAGAGAGGGAGGAAAGAAGGAGAGAGATTGGGGGAAGGAGAGAGAGATGGTGAGAAAAAGGAAAGGAAGTGAGAAAAGAAGGAGGGAAAGAACAGAGAGAGAAAGAGAACAAAGAACGAAAGGGGCAGATGATTTTGAATAGAGTAAGAAAGGACCAAGGAAGGAAAGAAGTCTAGAGATAGAGTCAGAGAAGAAGAAAATGTAGGAGGGATAAGAGGTTGGGTTGATACACTGTATAAGAAGAAAGTTAGGGGGGTGGAAATGGGAGTCAGAAGAATGAGAGACTGGAGGGAAGAAAAACTGCAAGAGAAATAAAATAAGGCAGAGATGGAAGAAGGTCTGAGAAGAAAAGAAAAAAGAATAGTAGAGGGTTGGAGTTTGAGGCAGGGAATAGACAAAAAAGTAGGAACAGGAGCATCTATTTATACTGGTGTAAAATGCAGACCTCCATTGCAGGCAGATGAAATGGATAGATTTAATGGAGGATATTCATAAAATTGCAATGAAAGGGGAGGTGCTACTGCTAACTGATTTCAATCTGTCAGATGTTTGGTGCATCCTGGCTACAGTGCCAACTAGAAGCAGGGAGATGCTGGATTCTTTACAGGGATAACTGTTTTGTCAACTGGTAATGGAACCCGCGTAAGAGGGAGTGATACTGGACCCAGTGCTTACCAGTAGGGACAGTGATTCTGGTGTGAGAATGCATGATCATCCGGGATCCAGTGGTCACTGGATAGTGAGGTTCAACACTAGAATGCAAGCGGTGAAGGTTTATTCAAGGGCGAGGGTCCTAGGCTTCAGGAAAACCAACTTTGTTAAAATGAGGGAATACCTCAAGGAGCTGTTGGCTGGATGGGAAAATCTAGAGGAAGCAGAAGAGCAGCGGGCAAAACTGAAAGGCAACTAATCTTTTTGTCAGAAAAGTAAATAAGAGCAAGAAGATAAAAAGGCTGCTATGGTTTTCTAAAGAAGTAGCTGAAAGGGTAAGGAAGAAAGAATAGCATTTATAAACTGCAAGAGAACACAAAAAGAAGAAAACAGTCAAGAATATCTGGAAAAGCTAAGGACGTTGAAAAGTAGTCAGGAAAGTGAAGAAAAAAAAGGGAAGAAAAAATGCCTAATATTGTGAAATGAGAGGACAAGACTTTTCTTAGATATGCTAGTGATAGGAAGAAGTGCAAAAGTGGCATTGTGAGACTCAGAGGTGAAGGAGAAGATTATGTAAAGGCTGATGAGGAAAATGTGGAATTGTTTAATGAATATTTCCGTTTGGTATTTGTTGTAGAAGGGCTGGGATCAGGAACCCATAAAATGAACATAAATAGTATTGGAAGTAAGGGAAATTTAAAGTGATTTTAAGAAGGCTGTGTTCATGACACAGTCACGAAACTAAAAGTAGCTAAAACAATGGAGCCAGATGCATACAAGGTGCATGCAAGGTTTTTAAGGGAATCTAAAGAAGTTCTGGCAACTCTGCTGGCTGATCTTTCAATGCTTCTTTAGTTGAGAGTAGTTTCGGAAGACTGGAGACAGATGGATGTGGTTTATTTTTAGAAAATTGGAAGGAAGGAGGAGGTTGGGAACTACAAGTTAGTTAGTCTGAAATCTGTAGAGAGTAAATAATGGAATCACTGCTAAAAAAAAAAAAAAAAAAGGATAGTGCAGTTTCTGAAATCCAATGGACTACAACATCTGAGGCAGCATGGTTTTACCAGATGTAGGTCTTATCAGACGAATCTGATCAATTTCTTTAATAAGAGTTGGATCAGGCAAGAATGGAGGATGTAATGTACTTGGATTACAGTAAGGCCTTTGACACAGCTCCACATAGACAACTTATAAATAAACTGAGCACCCTAGATATGGGCCCTAAGGTGACTGACAGGGTTAGAAACTAGTTGAGTGGGAGGTGATAAAGGGTAGTGGTAAATGGGGTTCACTCCTAAGAGAGGGACATTTCTAGTGGTACACCACAGGGACTGGTGCTTGGAATACTTATTTTCAACATTTTCCTAAGCAATATTGTGGAAGGACTATTGGGAAAAGTTTGTCTTCTTCAGATGATATCAAATTCTGGATCAGAGTAGACGCCCAGGAAAGTATAAAAGCTTGAGGAATAGTCTAGAGCAGTGTTTCTCAACCTTTTTTCGGCCAGGACACACTGACAGATGGTTCTCACATGCGTGACACACTGAAATTGTGACCATTACAGGGCTAAATGTAAATACGTTCTGCATCCTCAGGAACCCCCTTGATCCCCAAAAATGGGTGCAGAGCAGAACTAGGGCATTACCCATATAACTCACCATACAAAAAGAGATATTCTGGTTCTGATGACATCTCAGTAAAAGCAAAACAAACTCCCTTTACTTGTAGGCACAATAGCCTTCCTTATGAAAAGACAGTAATTTACCACTAATGCATGTCCTATTGAGAAAACACAACAAATAAGATTGATACAATTGCCTACATGCTAGTAAAATACCTCACCTCGGTCACACACACAGAACCGACCTTCACCACGTATAGAAAGACCACACATTATAAATATGGAGACAAACTGGAATGGAAAACCTAAACAGCCACTCTGCATGCAGTGCGAACATAGAGAAATGGAAAGAGAAATATAGCACCTAACATAGTCCCAGGATCTGCAATAATGCACACAAACTAACCTGCACAAAGTTACACCTGCATTATGGAACAGACTCAAGCAGTAACAACCCTACCGATAAAAAGGTGATATAATAAATATTTAACCAGGCCTTAAACACTAATACACCTCCTATTAGGAAAACAGAACAAGCCAAGCTGCTATAGAACCCCACTCAGAAATAATTGTTAAACTATACTAATAAATGTTACAAAACAGCTGATGAACAGAATAACATCCAACAATTAAAAACTCATAAAAATTATTAAAAATTGTCCAGATATCAATAAAATATTTCAAAACAGCAGCACAATATACCCAATAATTAAAATGGTAGTCACTCAAGAAACATAAACTTAAAAAGCCAACTTTACTTACCCTCTCCAGCAACTCTTACTCCTTTCCCTTGCAGGCCAATAGCACTCACCAGAAGCAGTAGTGGCTGCTGAAGCTCTGTCCTCACAGTCCTCTTCCTTAGGGCCCACAACCAGTCACTCATACACGGTCTTTGTCTCACACAGACCAGTAACCTCCCTGACCAGTCTCTCTCTCACACGCACATACCAGTCACCTCCTTGACCAGTCTCTGTTTCTCACACACACACACACACGCCAGTCACCTCCCTGTCCAGTCTCTGTCTCACACACACACACACCAGTCACATCATTGAGTCTGTCTCTCTCACACATACTAGTCACTCCCTGACTGTCTCTCTCACATACACCAGTCACCTCCCTGACCAGTCTCTGTCTCTCACACACTGACACCGGTCACCTCCCTGACCAGTCTCTGTCTCTCATACACACACACCAGTCACCTCCTTGACCAATCTCTCTCTCTCACACACATACCAGTCACCTCCTTGACCAGTCTCTGTCTCTCACACACACACCAGTCACCTCCCTGTCCAGTCTCTGTCTCACACACACACACACACACACACACACATAAGTCACCTCCCTGACCACTCTCTGTCTCACACACACAAGTCACATCACTGAGTGTCTCTCTCACACATACCAGTCACCTCGCTGACCAGTCTCTGTCTCACACACACAAGTCACATCACTGAGTCTGTCTCTCTCACACATACCAGTCACTCCCTGACCAGTCTCTGTCTCTCTCTCACACACCAGTCACCTCCCTGACCAGTCTCTGTCTTTCACACACAGACACAAGTTACTCGCTGACCAGTCTCTGTCTCACACATACACCAGTCACCTCTCTGACCAGTCTCTATCTCACATACACTGGTCACCTCCCTGACCAGTCTCTGTCTCTCACACACAGACACCAGTCACCTCCCTGACCAGTCTCTGTCTCACACACACACACACACATACCAGTCACCTCGTGAACCAGTCTGTCTCTCACACACAGATACCAGTCACCTGCCTGACCAGTCTGTCTCACACACACACACACCAGTCATCTTCATGACCAGTCTGTCTCTCTCTCACAGAAACACATCACCTTCGACCAATGTCTCTCTCAATCACACACTTGCTCTCTTACTTACATACAAGCTCTCAATCACACACAAATGATCTTGCTCCCATTCTACCACAACCCACAAAGCTGCCACTCATGCACCCAGGCACTCATTGTACCACATACACACAAAGCTGCCACTCAGGCACCCATTTTACCACATACATACAAGCTCTCACTCATGCACCCATTCTACCACACACACACAAAGCTGCCACTTATGCACCCATTCTACTACACACACACAAGCTCTCACTCACACATCCAGGCACCCATTCTACCACAGGCACACATAAAGCTGCCACTCACGCGCACACACACAAGCTCATGTGGAGCCTCTTCTCATTGCTTGGCCCAATAAGCCTGGCCTCCACTCTTCAGCCACCGGTAGCCTGGCCTCCGATGGTGTAGAGATGTACTTCAAGTAAAAATTTCTTGTTGGGCTTCGTTTCGAGGCCCCCCATGAGAATTTCCCGTGGTTCAAGGTTTTTTTTTGAGGGGGCCCTGATTTCCGGGTTAGTGCGCACTATCAGGAGTTAGTGCATGCTAACTCCTGTTAGTGCACACTAACTCCCGATAGCGCGCACTAACTCTGCCAGGTTAGTGCGCACTATGGTGAGTTAGCGCGCACTGTCCCGTTAGCGCACACTAACTCAAAAATGAATTTTTCAGTTCTCCTGAACCATTCCGAATTAAGCAATTTTGTTGACATTGCATAATTCAGGAAAAATGATTGCACATCCCTGTGACAGTGGCATGCAGTATCTCTCCGCTCTTCAGCCGCCGCCAGCCTGGCCTCCAGCAGCGGCACACAGCATGTCTCCACTCTTGGGCCCTGCCAGCCTGCCCTCCGGTGTGGCACTCCCCTACCAATTGCATTGGCCAGTCCACCGCTGGGGAGAAGGGAAGCACAAGTGGGGCAGTGGGACACCGGGAGCTGCGACACACCTGCCTGTGCTTGGTGACACATTGTTGTGTCATGACACACCGGTTGAGAATTGCTGGTCTAGAGTCTGGTAGATAATAGTTAATCCTAAAATATGCAGTCATGCATTTGGGCTGCAAAAATCAGAGTGGTACAATATAGAGGGTGAAATTCTTCTAATTTTAAAACAGAGTGGGATCAGGGAGTGATCACATCTGATGATCTTAAAGTGGCCAGCAGATGGATAAGGTGACAGCAAAAGCCAAAAGATTCTTCAGAGCAAAGGGAAAGGAATGATCAGAGAAAAGAAGAAGCTGATATTGAACTTGCATAATTTCTTGGTCAGACCTCATTTGGAATACAGTGTACAATTAAGGAGATCACACCTTCAGAAAGATATAAACCAGAATGAGTCAGTCCAGGGATTGCTACTAAAATGGTCAATGGCCTTCGTTCTTACGTATATGGAGATGAACTTAAAAAGCTAAACATGTATGCCTTTGAGGAAAGGTAGGATAGGTGAGATATGGTAGAATATTTAATTACCCCTAAGATATCAATAGAAAGGAGGCTATTGAATGAAGAGTCATGGGATGAGGATGAAAGTGGGTAGACTCGACTAATCTAAGGAAATATTTCTTTATAGAGAGAATGGTGGACACACAGAATAGGGCTTCCAGTGAGATGGTGGAGGGAATGACAGTAGCAGAATTCAAGAAAGTATGAAATAAGCACAGTGGATCTCTGAAGGAATGGTAGGGATGTTAGAGCTGGGAAGTTGATATGGAAGGAAGACTAGATTGGCCATATGTTCTTTTTCTGACATCCCGTTTCTATGTTTAAAAGAATTGGGGGTAAATCAACCTCTTATTGCTTGGTGCATATTGATTAATACACTCTTTTCGTATGTCTGTGTATTTTGCTGCGGAGAAAACCTTATTAAAGACAAAAACTTCATTCTATTGAATGTTACAGCCAGGAATATAAAGTTTCACGATCATGATAAGAAATTGTCATTGATAATATTGTCTTGGTGTTTCTCAATGATTATTGGTGCAGAAGGTGTTAATTGCGAGTTTTGCTACACAGGTGTGGTGTTACTATGGGGTTATCACTTCAGCAGAAAAAGCAATCGAGCACAAGTAATACAATTAGACATGTGAAAGTATAGTAGAATATTCACTAGTCTGGGCAAAGAATAATGTGAGCTTTTAATCCTGCAGTCGGATTTGTTTCCTGTAGTGCATTATGCAGGGCAGCAAGGCAACAATGTGTTACTTTTAACATTTGGTAATTCTATGTGGGTAAAATGTGCCATGCAAATGCAGTACAATAATAATACAACAATAAAACAGCAGCTTGAACACTGATTTAATATAAATATTGTTATATCAAGTGACTTCATTAAAAAATGAAGAACAGGGCTGGACCTGCAAGCTCTATAGCAGTGAGTTAAATTCCAGAGCAGGACAGGCTGAGGATACTGGGGAGACAGTGCTCATAGTCACTGGTTGGGGGGAGGGACAGAGAATAAGTCTCTCATGATGACAACTAGTGAACAGGATAAGGGAACAGGCAATCATCCTGCATTCTGGAAGAAGTCCTGGTCTATGGCTCCTGGCTAAGGATTATTGGTGCAGTGGCTGTGATAGATAAGGAGTGTTTCTTTTTAAATATGGTGGGGGGGGGGGGGGGGAGGGAGATGGAGAGGATTCTGCTAGACATAAAAAAAAAAAAAAAGGCTCATGGCAACATAGACCAGTAGAGATTGCTTCTGATTGAGCTGGAAGTCCAAAGAAGCAGAAGAACATTGCCAGACCAAATACATTTTTTTAAAGAAATGAAAAATATTAATAATCTAAGGGTAAAACAAATAGAGTGGTCAAGTCTCTCTAGTTATTCAGGATTAACAGTCAGACTTTGTATTGTTACTATTACTTAAATTTATTATTCACTTAAAGGTTAATTTTAAAACATGCGTGCGGGCATCCATATGTGGTGGTTCCCGGCGCATGCACATGGATGCGACAGTTTTATAATATGCACACGCCAACGCACGCATGTTATAAAATCCACTACCCACGTGCACATGTGCCTGATTTTATATCGGCGCAGGCTTGTGTGCACGAGTGCCGATTCGCGTGCGTAAGGAGGTAAATTTTCTAAGAAGCACGCGGCAACACAGTAGGGCCGTTTCCCCAGTTCCCTCCCAGTCTGATCCAATAAAGCAGTGGACTCCGAGGGAACTCCCTAAACCCCTGGCTAACCTGCCTCCCTTTTTCCATATCTCCCCCAACCCCTAAAACCCCTCTAGCTAATTTTCAGGCCGATAAAATACAGTGCGCTCCAGCAGAGAGCACTGTTAGCCCGCGTTTGGCCGCTTGTTTTCGACGCGCTATTTTTACCCCTTATACAGTATTTATTTATTTATTATTTTTATATACCGACATTCGATCTGAGATATCACATCGGTTTACATTCAGGTACTGTAGGTATTTTCCTATCCCCCAGAGGGCTTACAATCTAAGCTTTGTACCTGAGGCAATGGAGGGTAAAGTGACTTGCCCAAGGTCACAAGGAGCGACAGCAGGACTTGAACCCCCCCGAAACTAATAGCGCCCACAACATGCAAATGCATGTTGATGGCCTTATTAGTTATTCCCGCGTGATACAGAAAGTAAAATGCGCAGCCAAGCTGCACATTTTAATTTCGGCAGGCACCGGGGAAGTGTACAGAGAAGCAGAAAAATCTGCTTTTCTGTACACCCTCTGATTTAATATCATAGTGATATTAAGTCGGAGGCCCCAAAAGTAAAAAAAAAAGTTTAAAATCGGCCCGCAGGTCAGAAGACAGACGCTCAATTATGCCAGTGTCCGTTTTCCAAACCTGTGGCTGTCAACGGATTCGAGAACCGATGCTGGTAAAATTGAGCATCGGCTGTCAAACCCGCTGACAGCTGCCGCTCCTGTCAAAAAGGAGGCACTAGGGACGCGGAAGAGCGAGCGCTCGCCGGCTCTCCCGCAATTTTTTCTGTATCGGCCCATTTGTTTTTTTTGTTGAAATACTTCCCAGCTCTTCGGAGCAGAAGTAGGTTGTGCGGGCCGGCTTGCTGTCGGCACGCGCTTCAGCGGGACAGTGCCTATTAATGGCGTGGCCTGGCCAGCCCCATCCCCACCCGTCCCTTTTTAATCAAACCGGTCTTCACGCTTATTGGCAGATACGCGCATGGCCGCTGCCATTTGAAAATGTGCACGGTGCGCATGTGGCCTGGACACATGCATATCTCCCGGTTTTAATGTGCGACGGCCTTTTAAAATTAGGGCGTTAAGGAGAAAGGCCGCTCTAAGTGAAGCATAATCAAATCAAACCATAAGCAAAGCAGATACAAAATAATACAAACTACCTATAAAAGCAATCCAAATGCATACAATACAAATAGCTTAATGCCAGATAACATAAGCCCCCCACATGCACACAAGCACACACAAAAAAACACAAAAACAAAATTCAGCAATAGCTAGAAACTATAACCCAAAAAGAAATAAAAACCTCTCATTTGCTGGTTTTTTTTTTGTTTTGTTTTTAAAGAAAGCAAAAACTGAAGTTGGTGTGCAATGCAAACTTATTAAACTAGGCACCAATCCCTCCAAAATTTCACTCATAAAAATGTAAAAAGGAGCTGGACCCAGGACAGATTCACTAATCACCTCTCTTTCCTCATTGTGAATTCTATTTGCCATTATTCTCTATTGTCTCTTGCTCTTAAGAACATAAGAAAATGCCATACTGGGTCAGACCAAGGGTCCATCAAGCCCAGCATCCTGTTTCCAACAGTGGCCAATCCAGGCCATAAGAACCTGGCAAGTACCCAAAAACTAAGTCTATTCCATGTAACCATTGCCAATGGCAGTGGCTATTCTGTAAGTGAACTTAATAGCAGGTAATGGACTTCTCCTCCAAGAACTTATCCAATCCTTTTTTAAACACTGCTATATTAACTGCACTAACCACATCCTCTGGCAACAAATTCCAGAGTTTAATTGTGCGTTGAGTTAAAAAGAACTTTCTCCGATTAGTTTTAAATGTGCCCCATGCTAACTTCATGGAGTGCCCCCTAGTCTTTCTACTATACGAAAGAGTAAATAACTGATTCACATCTACCCGTTCTAGACCTCTCATGATTTTAAACATCTCTATCATATCCCCCCTCAGTCGTCTCTTCTCCAAGCTGAAAAGTCCTAACCTCTTTAGTCTTTCCTCATAGGGGAGCTGTTCCATTCCCCTTATCATTTTGGTCGCCCTTCTCTGTACCTTCTCCATCACAATTATATCTTTTTTGAGATGCGGCGACCAGAATTGTACACAGTATTCAAGGTGGGGTCTCACCATGGAGCGATACAGAGGCATTATGACATTTTCCGTTTTATTCACCATTCCCTTCCTAATAATTCCTAACATTCTGTTTGCTTTTTTGACTGCCGTAGCACACTGAACAACGATTTCAATGTGTTCTCCACTATGACGCCTAGATCTCTTTCTTGGGTTGTAGCATCTAATATGGAACCCAACATTGTGTAATTATAGAATGGGTTATTTTTCCCTATATGCATCACCTTGCACTTATCCACATTAAATTTCATCTGCCATTTGGATGCCCAATTTTCCAGTCTTCTAAATTCTAATCCAGTCCACCACCTTGGGACCAACCTCCAGGCTGCTCAGTTTATTTATTAGCCTCCTGTGTATGACAGTATCAAAAGCTTTGCTGAAATCCTGATAAACTTCATCCAGCACATGCATTTGATCTAATTTTCTTGACACCCAATCAAAAAAAATCAATCAGATTTGTTTCATATGATTGCCCTCACACCTCTGATAAAGCCATGGATTGTAGATACTTGATGATCTTATCCCTTAATAGAATCTCCATTATGTTTCTTACCACAAAGTAAGACTAACTGGTCTGTAGTTTCCAACCACTCCTCTGTTACCACTTTTATAAAGAGGGAAAAGCATCCATCCTTCTCCAGTCCCGTAACACTACTCCTGTCCCTTACAATCTATTGAACACCACTCATTGGAGTTGCCAGAACTTGTCTGAGATCCTTTATTATCCTAGGATGGCTTCATGGCTTTGTCCACTTTCAATTTTTCTAGTTCCATACAAACACTCTCTTGTATAAATGGAGTGTATCCATCCGACTCCCAGTTGTATCCTTACCAGCAATCAATGACCCTTTTTCAATTCCATCTTCAATGAATACAAAATAGAAGTATGTGTAATGGTGAATTTGCCTCTTACAAACATTTTTCCTTTTTAAGCTGCTGGAAGGATTTTTCCATTTTTGGATTCCCCCTAGATGATGGCCTTTCTCTCTGTATTTTTGCAATTGGACAGTACATCCCTATATAAACTGGGGTTGAGCATACTAGAGTTGAGTTGAGTTGGGGGTTGTATTGAAAGCTGAGTTGGGTTGAGGTTTGGAGTTGAGAGTTGACTGTAGTTTGAGTTTGAGGTGTTATCTGTCTTCATAGAACCTTAAGAATGCACATGTGAAAGGTACTGGTACACAGTTAAAGGTTGCAGTTACTGAATTTGCTGGTTACACCCCTATTCCAAGGTGCAGAAACATGTGTATGTGAGGTCCTATATCTGTAATGGATCTGCTTACTGTAACATGGCCATGGCCAAACAGAGGTGACACCACAGCCTCGGTATTTAAAGAAAAACTGCAGACTAGAAATTGCAGCTGTATCCACATTGACAGCATATTAGGGATGTGCAACAGGGACGGATTCTTCCCATTCGGGATTCGGATTCGTAGGGGCCCAAATCCGTTGCATCCATTCTCGAGGGCCCCCGATCCGTTCATATGTCAAAAATACATTCATTCCCACCAAAAAACCACATGCCAACCCTTTAAAGTTATTATCAACAACCCCCCTCCCTCCTGACCCCCCCCCCCAAGACTTGCCAAAAGTACCTGGTGGTCCAGCGGGGTACCTGAAGCGATCTCCTGCACTCGGGCTGTCGGCTGCCAATATTCAGAATGGCGCCGATAGCCTTTGTCCTTACTATGTCACAGGGGCTATCGGCGCCATTTTGAACACCGGCAGCCGACAGCCCGAGTTCAGGAGATCGCTCCAGGAACCCCGCTGGACCACCAGGTACTTTTGGCAAGTCTTGGGGGGTCAGGAGGGTGGGGTGCCTATTCATTGATGATCCGTTGTATTCGTGGGGGTTCGCCATACGTTTCGGAACCCCCACGAATACAACGAATATGGCATATACGTTGTGGATTCACAATACGTCAAAAACGAATACACACCACTACAGCACATGTAGATCCGGTCCTGGTCTTACAGCCATGCATGCAGGTATTGAAAGTCTTGGTTAGGATTGTTAAACCTACAGGCTAATCACAGGAAATGCGTGCATGTTATGGCTTCCAAGCCAGCACAGGATTTACCAGTCACAAAAAATGAACATAATTAGCAAGAGAAATGCACACATCACAGTGTTGTAGTTGCACCCCTTCCATTACTAGGGATGTGAATCATTTTTTGACGATTTAAAATATCGTCCGATATATTTTAAATCGTCAAAAATCGTTAGGGCCATGATACAATACCAATTCCCCCGATTTATCGTCAAAAAATCGTAAATCGGGGGAAGGGGGAGGGCAGGAAAACCGGCACACTAAAACCCCCTAAAACCCACCCCCGCTGAACGACCTCCTACAGTCGATCTCCTGCCGGCGCCATTTTCCGTACGGACAATGGCGCCGGCCATACGCGTATGGCCGGTGCCATTTTCCGTACGGAAAACGATTCGCGGCAGGAAATCGCTCCTTGACCCCCGCTGGACCCCCAGGAACTTTTGGCCAGCTTGGGGGGGCCTCCTGACCCCCACAAGACTTGCCAAAAGTCCAGCGGGGGTCCGGAACAACCTCTTGCGTCGAATTGTTTTCGTCTATGGCCGTCGCCATTTTGCGGCGGCCATTTTGAAAAATGGCGCCGGCTGAAGACCTCACGATCTAGTGTGCCGGTTTTCATGCTCTCCCCCTTCCCCCGATTTAGCCACGGACCGCCGCTACGGAGGACTCCCTGGTAATTTAATGCATTTGGGGGTGGGGGATTTAATTTAAAGGGTCGGGGTGGGTTTTAGGGGGTTTTAGTGTGCCGCTGGACCACCAGGTAATTTAAGGCATTTGGGGGGGGGGGTTAATTTAAAGGGTCGGGGGTGGGTTTTAGGGGGTTTTAGTGTGCCGGCTCACGATTTTAACGATTATGACGATACTTTACACACACAAACGGCAACAATACGATTCCCTCCCCCTCCCAGCCGAAATCGATCGTTAAGACGATCGAGGACACGATTCACATCTCTATCCATTACAGACTTGCTGAAAGTGTCAGTGCTATGTGGTGCCTTAGACACTGCACACACAGCTTAAGAACATAAGAACATGCCATACTGGGTCAGACCAAGGGTCCATCAAGCCATCATCCTGTTTCCAACAGTGGCCAATCTAGGCCATAAGAACCTGTCAAGTACCCAAAAACTAAGTCTATTTCATGTTACTGTTGCTAGTAATAACAGTGGCTATTTTCTAAGTCAACTTAATTAATAGCAGGTAATGGACTTCCCTCCAAGAACTTATCCAATCCTTTTTTAAACACAGCTGTACTAACTGCACTAACCACATCCTCTGGCAACAAATGCCAGAGTTTAATTGTGCATTGAGTGAAGAAGAACTTTCTCTGCTTAGTTTTAAATGTGCCACATGCTAACTTCATGGAGTGCCCCTAGTCTTTCTATTATCTGAAAGACTAAATAACCGATTCATATCTACCCGTTCTAGACCTCTCATGATTTTAAACACCTCTATCATATCCCCCCTCAGCCGTGTCTTCTCCAAGCTGAAAAGTCCTAACCTCTTTAGTCTTTCCTCATAGGGGAGCTGTTCCATTCCCCTTATCATTTTGGTCGCCCTTCTCTGTATCTTCTCCATCTCCATCGCAATTATATCTTTTCTGAGATATGGCGACCAGAATTGTACACAGTATTCAAGGTGTGGTCTCACCATGGAGCGATACAGAGGCATTATGACATTTTCCGTTTTATTCACCATTCCCTTCCTAATAATTCCCAACATTCTGTTTGCTTTTTTGACTGCCACAGCACACTGAACCGACGATTTCAATGTGTTATCCACTATGACGCCTAGATCTCTTTCTTGGGTGGTAGCACCTAATATGGAACCTAACATTGTGTAACTGTAGCATGGGTTATTTTTCCCTATATGCATCACCTTACACTTATCCACATTAAATTTCATCTGCCATTGTGCTGCCCAATTTTCCAGTCTCACAAGGTCTTCCTGCAATTTATCACAATCTGCTTGTGATTTAACTACTCTGAACAATTTTGTATCATCTGCAAATTTGATTACCTCACTCGTCATATTTCTTTCCAGATCATTTATAAATATATTGAAAATTAAGGGTCCCAATATAGATCCCTGAGGCACTCCACTGCCCACTCCCACTGAGAAAATTGTTCATTTAATCCTACTCTCTGTTTCCTGTCTTTTAGCCAATTTGTAATCCACGAAAGGACATCGCCACCTATACCATGACTTTTTACTTTTCCTAAAAGCCTCTCATGAGGAACTTTATCAAACGCCTTCTGAAAATCCAAGTACACTACATCTACCGGTTCACCTTTATCCACATGTTTATTAACTCCTTCAAAAAAGTGAAGCAGATTTGTGAGGGTAAAGCCATGTTGACTTTGTTCCATTAAACCATGTATTTCTATATGTTCTGTGATTTTGAAGTTTAGAACACTTTCCACTATTTTTCCTGGCACTGAAGTCAGGCTAACCGGTCTGTAGTTTCCCGGATCGCCCCTGGAGCCCTTTTTAAACATTGGGGTTACATTAGCTATCCTCCAGTCTTCACGTACAATGAATGATTTTAAAAATAGGTTACAAATTTTTACTAATAGGTCTGAAATTTCATTTTTTAGTTCCTTCAGAACCCTGGGGTATATACCATCCGGGCCAGGTGATTTACTACTCTTCAGTTTATCAATTAGGCCTACCACATCTTCTAGGTTTGTTTATTTATTTATTTATTTATTTATTTATTTATTTAGTGGTTTTTTATATACCGCGGCACGTTAATAACATCACCTCGGTTCACAATAAACAGTAAATTAGCAACAGGCTTTACAGACAAAATGAAATACAGTGACACATATCATATATCATTATAAACAGTAAATAGCAACAGGCTTTACAGACAATAAGAAGTAATTGGAACATATCATATATCATAACATATCATATGTAAAGTAAGCATAAAATAAGAACAATAAACACTTAAACTATGGATTAGCATGATCTAAAGTTAATGGCAGATTTAAATGAATATAATTATGGGGAAATCTATCGCTAGAGCTTAACAGCGGTATACAAGCAGTAGGCAGAGAAAGATAAGAGTGTTAAAAAAGTATCTTAGAAACATGGATAGGTACAAAGGCGTTTCAGTGATGGTTGATTATTGGTCGAAAGCTTGTTCAAACAGCCAGGTTTTGAGATTCTGCTTGAATTTCTTATGGCAGGGTTCCAGACGCAGGTTTGTGGGCATTTTATTCCAGATGTTGGTTCCGGCAATAGTGAAAGAGCGGTCTCGAGGAGCCACGTGTTTGATGTGTTTTAAAGAAGGGGTGGCAAGTGTGGCTTGGTGTATTTTTCTTATTGGTCTCTTTGATGTGTGGAAGAAAAACTGATCGGAGAACCATTGCATATCTTGGTTATAGATCGACTTATGAATGAGAGTTAGGGCTTTGAATAGTATCCTAGATGCTACCGGGAGCCAGTGCAGGAACATGAGGGCAGGTGTAATGTGTTCATGGCGGTGTGTGTTAGTGAGTAAGCGTGCTGCCGCATTTTGTAGCATCTGTAGTGGTTGTATGCTGCTTTTGGGGAGACCCAGTAGTATGGCGTTGCAGTAATCTAGTTTTGACAATATAGTGGCTTGTAGCACTGTCCGGAAGTCATGTGGATGCAATAGTGGCTTGATTCTTTTTAGAGCATGTAGCTTGTAAAATCCGTTTTTGATTGTTGCTGTGATGAATTTCTTTAATGAAAACTGATTGTCGATGATAACGCCAAGGCTGCGGACTTGCTGTAACTTGAGAAAGTCCAAAGGTGGGTGTTGGGAAGGCTTGGAGGAGATATTATTGTGAGAGGAGATGATGAGGAGTTCTGGCTTGTTAGTGTTTATTGCGAGGAAGTTTTCCGTAAGTAGTTTTTGTATTTCCACCAGAGCAGAGTCCCAGATTTTTTGGGCACTAGATATTGAATCGTTGATGGAAATGAGGATCTGTACATCATCTGCATATATAAAATGTGGGAGCTTAAGTTTCACCAGTAGTTGACAGAGCGGAGATAGGTATATGTTAAAAAGTGTAGATGAGAGAGCAGATCCTTGTGGAACACCTTGTGCTAGCTTTCTGGGTTTTGAAATGTGGCAGTCTGTTTTAACACTGTATGTCCTTTCCTTTAGAAAAGATTGGATCCATGATAGAGCTGTACCTGTAATGCCAATCTGTGAAAGGCGGGAAAAGAGGGTATCGTGATTTACGGTGTCAAAAGCAGCAGAGATATCAAGTAGGGCGAGTAGATAGGAATGACCAGAGTCGAGGGTTTTTAGAATAGTGTCCGAGAGTGATACTAGAAGAGTTTCTGTACTGTGGTTCTTCCGGAAGCCAAATTGTGATGGGAAGAGTAATCTATTTTCATCTAGAAAGTCAGTGAGTTGTTTGTTGATGACTTTCTCCATAATTTTAGGTTCACCATGATTTGGTTCAGTCCATCTGAATCATTACCCATGAAAACCTTCTGCAGTATGGGTACCTCCCCAGTATCCTCCTCAGTAAACACCGAAGCAAAGAAATCATTTAATCTTTCCGCGATGGCCTTATCTTCTCTAAGTGCCCCTTTAACCCCTCGATCATCTAACGGTTCAACTGACTCCCTCACAGGCTTTCTGCTTCAGATATATTTTAAAATGTTTTTACTGTGAGTTTTTGCCTCTACAGCCAACTTCTTTTCAAATTCTCTCTTAGCCTGTTTTATCAATGTCTTACATTTAACTTGCCAACGTTTATGCTTTATACTATTTTCTTCTGTTGGATCCTTCTTCCAATTTTTGAATGAAGATCTTTTGGCTAAAATAGCTTCTTTCACCTCCCCTTTTAACCATGTCGGTAATCGTTTTGCCTTCTTTCCACCTTTCTTAATGTGTGGAATACATCTGGACTGTGCTTCTAGAATGGTATTTTTTAACAATGACCACGCCTCTTGGACATTTTTTACTTTTGTAGCTGCTCCTTTCAGTTTTTTTCTAACAATTTTTCTCATTTTATCAAAGTTTCCCTCCCAGGGATTTGCTGATTTTCTATTGTTTTTTTTAATATATTTTTTAAATATATATTTTATATATATATATTTCATATATATTCTTTTTATATACAGAGTACATAGATGTGAGAACTCTAAAGAACACTTTCATCAAAATTATTTATTTATCAACATGGTGCTTTGGGGTCTTCATGCTACACCTTCTGCCGCTTTGACCCTCTATCTCTGCCTTAAGAGTAGGAAATGCAAAGAGTTACTTCAGCAAAAAACCCATGGGGCAGATTTTAAATGCCCTGCGCGCGTAAATCCGGCCGGATTTACACGCGCAGGGCCCTCGCGTGCCGGCTCGCCTATTTTGCATAGGCCGCCGGCGCACGCAGAGCCCTGGGACGCGTGTAAGTCCCGGGGTTTTTAAAAAGGGGCAGGAGGGGCGTGTCGGGGGCGTGGCAGAATGACACGGCGTTTCGGGGGCGTGATGCGGCATTTTGGTGGCGGCGACGCGGGCGTGGTTTCATCCCGGGGGCGTTCCGGGGGTGTGGCCGCGGCCTCCGGACCAGCCCCCGGGACCGGAACACAGAGCGGGGCAGCTGGCCAGCGCGCGCAGATTTACGTCTGCTTTTCGCAGGCTACGCGCGTATCTTATAAAATCCAGCGTACTTTAGTTTGCGCCTGGTGCGCGAACAAAAGTACGCAATCGCGCAATTTTTTAAAATCTACCCTCATGGATCTAAACATGACACAGGAATGGCTAAGGAGAGAGGAACTTAAACCTAAAGAAGGGAGACTGATAAGCAGCACAAGACAGTGGGCCATGGCAAGATTTTCACAGCCAGCATAAAATAGACAAATGCAGATTCTGTAAATGAGAACTTCAAATAGCTACACATCTCATCACTGGCTGTAATGTGCTGATATCTGAAGCCCTTTATAAAGAGAGGCACAATAAGGTGGCATATCTCATCCACTGGAAACTGTAAGCACTATAGCATCACTGTACGGAAAAACACTGGGATCATGACCCTGATAAAAATTTAGTGAATAAGAAACTGTGATCATTTGGGACATTCCTATTTAAAGAGATAAAAGGCTTGGTGCAAGAAAACCAAACATCTGATAAAGGAAAAAAACACAAGAACAGTATTAGTGATAGAAGTGTCAGTACCAAGTAAGTACTCTGTACAACACAGGGGGAAAGAGAAGATCAAGGATCAACAAATGCAATTAGAGACCTAGAAAATGTGGCAGAAAAATGCAGAAATTATCCCAATGGTATTGGGTGCCACTGATCTGTTTCAAAAGAACTTCCAAGTGTACCTTGACATTTATTGATATGTTGCCTGAATATATTAAACCCTATGAACTCCAGAAGAAGGCTGTCTTTGGAACAATGCAAATATTAAGAACTAGCATTACATTTGAGAGACTGAGATTGTATCCAACTTGCCCTGATTTAGGACTGAGGTTGAATCCTTTCATAATATTGCAAAACTAACACATTTGGAGATACTACCCCCATTAAGCAAATACAGTTCAGAGATTTTCAAGAAATTGTTCTAAATCAGTGGTTCCCAACCCTGTCCTGGGGACCCACCCAGCCAGTCGGGTTTTCAGGATATCCCCAATGAATATGCATGAGAGAGAATGTGCATGTTCTGGAGGCAGTGCATGCAAATTTTCTCTCATGCATATTCATTGTGGATATCCTGAAAACCCGACTGGGTGGGGGGTCCCCAGGACAGGGTTGGGAACCAATGGACTAAATCATGACTTCCTGTACCTCTCCTAGTGACCCCACAGCCAGTTGCATTTTCAGGATATGCACACTGACTATTAGAGACCAATTATATACTAGTGTAACTCATGCTTTTACAGTGTGGCTATCCTGAAAACCTGACTGGCTGTGAGATCACCAGGACAGGTTTAGGAAGTCATAGGCTAATAAATAAATCCCTGAAATCTTTTCCAGTCATGATCATTTTCCACAATTTTTTAGTAATGTCACTGATAACCAATTCATAACAGATTACACTAGGCTGCCCTTGTTAACAGGCCGATTCAATAAAGTCCGCGGGAGAGCGAATGAATGCCCGCTCTCCCGGCGCGTGCACCGGCCCTTTGCCGGTGCGCGCGATTCTGTATTTAAATTAGGTGACACGGTAAAAACGGGGAAAAGGAGCGGCGGCTGTCAGCGGGTTTGACAGCCGATGCTCAATTTTGCCAGCGTTGGTTCTCGAGCCCACTGACAGCCACGGGCTCGGAAACCGGACGCCGGCAAAATTGAGCATCCGGTTTTCGGCCCGACAGCTGCGGGCCGAATTTAAATTTTTTATTTTTTTTTTACTTTTTTTACTTTTTGGGACCTCCGACTTAATATCGCTATGATATTAAGTCGGAGGGTGCACAGAAAAGCAGTTTTTACTGCTTTTCTGTGCACTTTCCCGGCACTGGAAGAAATTAGCGCTGACCTTTGAGTCGGCGCTAATTTCTGAAAGTAAAATGTGCGGCTTGGCTGCACATTTTACTTTCTGTATCCCGCGCGCATACCTAATAGGGCCATCAACATGCATTTGCATGTTGAGAGCGCTATTAGGTGCCGCAGGTTGGATGCGCGTTTTCCGCCCCTTACTGAAAAAGGGGTAAGGGAAAACGCGCATCCAATAGCAGGCTGTAAGTGAGGCTTGTAGCATGGAATGCAAATAAAAGTGGAGGTATAAGGGAAAGAATGAAATATGACGGGTTTGAGAGGCTATAAATGACTGAACTAAGTAAAGTTAGCACCTGGCCCCAGGGAGAAAGAAAAAAAGTTGAGCAGACCAATTTTTTCACTTCTTTATTTCAAAGTTTCTCATTTTGAGAGACTCCCAGAATGCTTTATAAAATTCAGGATTGACTCACCTGACCTTGAGGGTGGTGGATTAAGTTAAGTAGCAGATACAAGAAAAAGAAGACATTTTAAAGGTTTTAGCATTGTTACTGCATAAGCATTCTGCATCATTATGCTGACAGCACCATTGTCAAAGAAATATTTTCTCTTTGAGCTGAAGAATAGGTTTGCTCCCTTGAAAACAATCAAGCTAGTGTAGACAGCTGGTAAAAGTGGCTGTTAATTTAAAATAACCTGTTTGTTAATTGCTTTGAACCCTGGTCAGTTTGCTACTGCACTTCCAACCCTAAAGGTAGTTGGAAATAAATGTGTCTGGGGAATGAGGGGTAATTAATGCATGCAGGCAGCCATGGCAGCAAGGCAGAGGTTAAGAACAGGAGGCAGGGAAGGGCTTAGGAACTGATGTGTGTACGCTCTGCATTTCTGTTTCCCTGCAGCTCCGTGGTCACAGGCTGAAAATGAAACCCGCTCCCAAAACAGGGGTGTCCTATAAGCCCTCTGGCACACTGTGTTGATCAGTAGATAAAACTTTACGGGCAACGGAAGCAGTAGAAGCAAGCTTGCTACACAGGCCCCAACAGCTAGACTGAGCTTGCTAAATGTCTCTCTACCAGCCATCACCTACTCCAGGTCCCTGATGGTTTTCACTCATGCTGATAGTTACAGTGCTTGCCTGACCCTAGGCCTTATTGCTGGGCTGGTTCCAGCAGTTCCCCTAATAGAAAGGTGTACCATGCTTAACATTGTGCTCATTGGATCACAGAAGCAGCAAAACAAAAAAAAAAAAAAAGTTGGCAGTAGTGACAGCGCCAGCTATTCCCTTCTAGGCAAAAAAAAATAAAATAATAATAATATATTTCCTCTTCCATGCTCTCATTTTTTTCCATGTGCATTGGGAGGACTAAACTGTGACCACCTTCAGGGGGAATGGCAGCAGGGGAAAAAAATGGAAATAAGTCATTCGTTTTTCAGGCCACTGAAGCTCGCTTTGCTGCACACTGAAAATAGAAAACAACTGACCTGTGAGTTATTCAAACATGAGTGTAACATTTAAAAATGAAGGCAACATGTGCAGGTTTTATCTGATTGATGCTTATGTAACCCTTGAAAGCCCTTGAGCAATGTGAGTAGTTACGATGATTTATTCTTTTCCAGTTCCTTTTCATGGTGCCAAGTGAGGAACTGGCATCCAGGAATGGAATAATGTGCTTCTCAGCTAGTCAACAGAGGCTTTTACCACAAAATCAAATAGTTAGACTGACCTGATGGCTCCCTGACCAATGCTGTGTGCTGCCATCCAGGAGCAGCTTGAGTTGAGGAGGGCTATGGAGGAAGCATTCACAACCCTTTCGAGGTAGGAAAGCAAGGAGTCCCAAACATCACACAACTTTGACACCTAGTAGACAGACTGCGGATGCATATGGTTCAGGTTCCGGAGGAGCAGCAATCTGTGGTCCCTGACTAAGGATTGTCATTGCGATGGCTGGATATGATAGGAGGAAGAAAAAAGTTTTAAAATGAGGAAACTCCTATGTGGTTATAAATATAGGATCATGACATCATAGATCAAGAAGAGGCAAATTCTGATTTAAGTTGTATTCTATTGCTGTGCTAACGCTGGATCCCACAAAGACTGAGAATGAAAATGGGGAGCCCAGAGGTGGCCTCATTTAAGTGCTTTACTACTAGTGAAGGAGGCAGCTAAGCATAAAATACAGAGAAGTCCCACTTTTACTGTTGTACGGCAAGATTGCAAAAACCAAAAGTTCAAGGTCTAATCTGTAAATAGTAGCATGATTTATGGTCTTGTCCACCTACAAGTGGGTATTAGTGAAGTGTATTCATTTATAAATGAAATGAAAAATGATATGAATTTTTTGTTTTGTTTTGTTGTCAACAAAAATGAAATAGTATTGCAAACAAAAAATGTGTTTTATTTTCATTTGTATTGTTCTCTTCCCATTTAAGTCTCTGGGGGAAGCATTGCAATGCATTTTTTAAACTTAGCCTCAGATAGCCTAGAACCAATAGGGGTTGGGGGCAGGAAGAATCAATTGCATATAGTTTTTCAACTAGCTCTCTCTCGTTCTCTCTCAATCTCTCTCTCTCTCTCTTTTAATTACTTGAAAATGAAAAAAAAAGTTAAGCTTGAGTAGACACTATTTTCATTCAGGTGTGTTATTGAGTTCAAAGAACCAATACACATGTTATGTTGCTTCAGAAGTGAAAGTTCCAGGAAAAGTAGTAAAAAGGAACTGTGAGAAAGAGTGTTTGCCATCAGTTACTGGTTTAGTACATTGCTGTGCTGATGCTTATGCTTACGGTGTACTGCACACTGCAATGTTACTTGTAGAAGAAAGCTGTAAGCTCTTTTAGAGTGATATAGTGTCTCAGCAGGGCTAAGAGCAAAAACAGTGTTTGACTGTAGGAAAGGTACACAATCTTACAGAGATTGTCACTGCATTTTCACTGTGTTGTGTTCACTGTTTGTAACAGAATTCTGTCTATCTCTGTCAAAAGGTGATAGTGTATTCTGCAACAAATATAACAAAAGCAGTAGACAGCTAAAGTTATTGAATATATAGTTAGCAGTGCACTGCTTTTTCCAAAAGTGACTGTCTGTTCCTGTTCATACCCCAGATCAGTCCAGGCTCCTGGGTTTTGCATCCCTGCCAGTAGATGGAGACAGAGAAAGTTTCACTGACATTGCAATATAATCTAGTATGCCACCTGAAGTCCCTTAGTAATTTTTTGTCTCCAGCAGATGATAGATGGTGCAAAACCTGCAGTCTGGAGTATATTAAAAAAAAAAAAAAAAAAGAAAGAAAAAAAAAGATGAAGACGTAGAAGTTTTACCAGATCCAACCAGAGGATTGGATAGGTCTTGGTGGGTCCTGGTGGGTCCATCTCCCCTGGTTTGAGGTGGATGACTAGAGGGTTGGTTGGGATGTGCATTCGTTTGCAACAAAATAGGAAATAAAGATGATATTTCCTATTTCGTTGCATTTCGGGGGGGCTAACAAAATGAAAGGAAAACCCACGAAATTTCATGTGGTTTTCTATTGTTTTTTTTGGGGGGAGAAAGGGCATTAAAAAAAAACCCCCAAACCCACCCCAACCCTTCAAATTTAATTAATTACAAACTTCCACCGTCCCGACCCCCCCAAGACTTGCCAAAAGTCCCTGTTGGTCCAGCGGGGTTCCCAGGAGTGATCTCCCCCTCTCGGGCCGTCAACTGACAGTAATCTCGATTCTGCATTTGAATCAGGGTTTTATGTGAGCAAGTTATATTTTGTGTGTAAAATATATGTATTTATGTTTACAAATAGGTAGGAAAGGTACATGCTTTCAAAGCATTGCATGCATTTGCATGTAATCAAACATATGCATGTATGTTGGTGTAGAAATACACACATTTTATAATCTGCACACACCTGATATGAGCAGTTTATAAAATAATGTAGTAGATCTCCTTGTAGCCTATACGCATGTATAAGGGGCCACACAGAACTGCAAGAAAGTTATCATCTCAGTGAGAAGTTTGGGTATGATATTTGATGACAAACTTTCAATGAATCTCATGTTTCAAAAATGTGTAAAGAGTTGCATCATACAGTATATTAAAAGGAATTGAAAGATTGTGGCCATTTTTTTTTTAACAAAACCAGCATAGTCAATTTTTTTAATAACATCATGCATTGAATACTGAAATGAATTTCTTCTCAGTCTTCCCCAAAAGATAATCTATAAGCTTCAGCTGATTTAAAATATTTCAGCTCAGTTGATTGAGGGAACTAGTAAAACAGATCTTATTTTGCTAGTATTAAAACTTCTTCACTGGCTGCCAATTTCTTTTTGAGTACAATTTAAAATGTTGGTACTCGTATTTAGGATTTCACATGATCTTTTTCCTAGTTATTTGGGAGAATGGGTTAAGCAATAATGTCCCAGTTTGTGTCTTGAGTTTCAGTTCAGAAGTTTTATTTATTTCTTCTGTTAAATCAGATTGATTAACTATAATCCATCAACGTGCTTTTTCCCCACAGAGCTCCTGGTTAGGTAATCAGGCTTTTTAGTGTGGGCTTTTTAGTATCATTTTAAATAATACTAATAGAGATTATTACATTTTGAATTGCAATTAAATGTTAAAAGTTAGTTATAAATTAAAATGTGTATAAATCTTCTATAAGAGCTTGGGTATAAATATGAGAAGGTGTGTAAAAAATAGCATTGATGATGATAACTGTATGCCTAAGAATGTGAAAATTGTATATGGATACATAGTTGATGAGAATATTCTGTAAATCTAGTTGTTTTGTTCAGTAAAAGAAGAGTCCACTAACTACCTTTTTTTCTTTTAATGGCTAGAGCCATGTCAAATCAGTCATGCGAAGACTTTATGGCTTTGGAGACCCAATAAATATCCAAGCCATACAGCGATTGCAGAGTGGTGCCATATCAGCTGCCTTTGAAAATGATCAGAAATTAGTATGATCCTCCAATTCGCAATCGCCTTGGCTGAAACCTTATTTGAATGAAGCTGCTTTTTTTTATGATTAAACCATTGCTTTGAATGGCATTAGATGCATACTGGCACTCTGCCATTGTTTCCCAAAACACACACACACACACACACACACATCCTTCTGCCCATCAGTTTTGATTTTAGATAATGCTTCGTGTATTGTGTTTCTGCTTCTTATAAAAGTGGCATGAATTGTGGCAGGCACTGAGGAATGATGAGGATGATTCACCCTTTGCCAACTTTGTGGTGACATAATATCTTTTTTTTTTTTTTTTTCAAATGTGATGCTGGTGGAATTATCTATGTGTTCTTTATTTGTTGCTTTTTACAAGCAGAAAGTTCTTGCAGTGAGTTAGGGCACTATTGCATTTTGGTACTGCTGTTTGCTAAATGGTAGATGGGTGGAGAGGAGAGGTTGATGAGAGGCAGAAACAGAGAGGGACAGGGAATGACAGAGGTAGCCATAGAAGGCAGAGATTCAGCAGCAGGGAGACTGCAAAAGGATGAAAAAGTAAAGTCCTTGCTGAGTTTTCCAATCCGAAAACCACAGAGACTTTGGAACTTCTGTGGGATACCATATATCTCTGATGGTATTTATGTTTAAATGTATGTGCTTACATATTAGATATACTGTGTTTTTCACTGTGTTTTCAGATCTTATTAGTAAATAAATAAAAAATTAGGTTTATTGGTACCTCAGGGTATGTGGTACTTTCCAGTAATCTCTAACCTTATACAGTAGGTTTATGATCGGTAGCCAGGATAAAAAATTGAAAATAACATTTTTTGTCAAGTATAAAGAAAAAACAGCTCTTAAGACTTTTTTATGGTGATATTACTCTATTTTTTTTTTATCACTGCAGTTTTTATTTTAGCCTCATGGGTATGAGGACAAAATGGCTAATATTAGGGGTTTAAATATATATAATTATTTTTTTCAGCTTTTCCTGCTTTGTATTCCCTCTGGCTCAGACAGCTGGATCACACTGAATTAGTCAAGTACTTCATTATCTTTCCTCGATGCACATTTTGCTCCAGGTGATAAATGCCCAAATGCGAGAGCCCATGCCTTCTGTTGCACTGTCTGAGTAGTTTTGTTTCTTTGACCAACACTGCCTACCAGCATTTTGCTTTTCATCTCTTGCGGTGCTTCTCAATCTCCACTTAGTCACAGCGGTTAGCTAACCATGCAGCCACCGATAGCATAGCATGGTTTTAGCATCTCTCTGCCCTAGGGAAGCCTGAGATATCTCCTCACAGTGTGGCCCTTTCACTGGAGAAGACACAGTGACTAACTACAGAGTTTTGAAGTCTCCCACATTTGACCAAAAACTCATACTTTGGCAGGTCATCTCTGGCACTCCCACCCAAGCTCCCATTGAAACCCCAGTGAGCTCAATGTTAAAATTATATTAGAAAGCAGGCTCCTGCAGCAGGCTTATTGTCTCAAGCTGCTCCTCCTCTCCTCTGCAGGATTTTTGGGTTTGAGGGAGGCAGGGAGGCAGGGTAGATTCCAGTTGTATCTGCTCTGCCTCCTTCTGCCCTCTGCTCTCTGCTGGGCTCTTTTCTCATACTCTGATTAGAAGCTGTGGAGCGAGGAGGCAGAGCATAACACAACCCTCTTGTACAGCTCCCTACAGCTGCGGCATATCTCTGGCAGCAGGGGCTCTCTTGGTCCTGCCATTTGAGTCTGCTGGGAGCTGCTGAAGCAAGGCATACAGGAGGAAGAGATAGGGGAAGGAAAGAAGAAAGAGAAACAAAGAATATAGGCGAGGAGGGCAGAAACACACACAACAGTGAACACAGGTATGGAGATGGGAGAGAGGAGACAAGAAAGTACAGGGGAAGAGGGGAAAGATATACATATGAGACAGAGAGGAAAGAGGAGAGACAGAGAGAGGCATGGAGGGAAAAGAGAGACAAAAGTCACAAGGGAGGAAGAGGAGAGAGAAAAGAGGGACACAGGAGAGTTGAGAAAGGCATGGGGAGGGAGAGAAATTGGAGGGAATAGGGAGAGAGGGAGAGAGATGAAGACACAATAGAGAGGGGAAAGTGGTTGGTATCTATGTAATCATGCTTGAAATTTATTAAATTTAATTTTTAAAAAATGGGAGGGTGTGTGAGGAGGTGGTGGTAGGGTAGGGTGTGTTATGCGCCCCAGTTACACCAGTTTTGAAAGTGAACTTAATGCTTGCAAGTTTGCTTTGAAAACTATTCCCAGCAAAACTGCTCGCAGACAATTACAGCTGCCGTTTGGTGCACAAAGTTATGCTGAGAGAATTTACATGCACAATTTTTTTTTTTAAATAAAAAAACTTGTGCGTGAGTCCAAACCCCTCTCGGACTCTGCTCCCTGAGCGCCTCTCCCCGTGTGTGTAAAAGCACATGCATACAGTGCACATGTGCAGAATTTTACACATGTATCAGTCATGCAGTTTTCTTAAGGATCATTTCTGCAGGTAAAGTTCTGCTTTGCCAGCAGAAGCCCCTTTAAAAATTACCCTCCCTGGGACCAATTTTCCAATGGCCCACATAGTTGCAAACTGAATAGGCACCTTTAACATGATAAGCTGCTTGCTTCAAGGTGAATTTTAAAAGCCCAACACATGCATCAATCAGGGGATGCGCAAATATGTTGGGCGCCTGCGCACGGAGCGGATTTTAAAAGCCACCCGGATAGTGCACATTTGCTGCTGCAGGGAAATGCAGCAAATGAAAGGCTTCCAAAACGGGGCAGGGCATGGGTGTTCTAGGATTTTAAAATGAAATTTGTGCGTAACTGCTTGAGCGCGCTGGCGTCCACCAGGCCCCCCTGCCGCCTAACTTTCCTTCTGCTGTGGATGACGTGTAATTTACTAAACACAAAAAAATCTGGGCAGATCAGCGGGGTTTTAAAGGTCAGGGCTAACGGGGGGGGAAAGGGAGGTTATTAAACTAGGGGGAATTCCTATCCCTTAACTGGGTGAACTGGGAATGAACTGGGAAAACTGGCAATGGCGTCGGCGCGTAGGCCTATTAAAATCCCTCCACTTATGCGGTAGACGTGGCCTTTGCGTGCACAGGCATGCGAGCACAACCCGGGCGCACGGTCGGGCCATTTTATACTATGCATGCATATGCGCGTGTAATGTTTTAGAATAGCCGCAGCCCCGAGCGCACACCAATGAGCTTGTGCACCACTTTGAAAGTTCCCGTCTTTGTTTCTCTTGAAGAATTGGCATGAACTGGACACGTTAAAAGCCCCGGCTAAGTCTGCAGTTATTATTTTGTGGAGTGGCCAAGGAGGATAAAATAGCACAAGTACTAAAAAAAAAAACGGCATGGGCACACATGGGAGTCAATTCTCAGTGGCTAGCTGGCCAGCAAAGTTAGCCATCTAAACTCGCTGGGATATTCAGGGCTGCTGGGAATATACAGTATCTAAGCTACGTAAAAGTTTCCCCCATGAAATTAATCCATTCTTTGACAGTCCTGATGTGAGCCAGCTAATGTTAGATGGATAACACTGAAACCGGAAACCATGGAACACCTCTGATATGTTTTACATTACGCGTTTTGTCTGGCAAAATCCAGGTCTTAGCTGGACAAATCACTTTCAATATTGACTCCCACAATTTTCCTCCCCTAATCTAAACATGCCTCCAGGAATGCCTCCTCACAGTCCAGCTAAAAGTATCTTCACTATGAAATCCTAAACAGACAAAATATGAATCAAATAAACCAAATTAATTAATTCATCGATTAATTAATTAATTGTTTTATAAGCAGAGCTTGTGGCTACGTTTAGCCAAGCTGAAGGGATCAGTTTTCAGCGTTGCCATTTTGCCCAAGTAAATCACTACTTTTTAAAAACTGTCTTCCCATTTTATTTCCAGTGTATGCTCATTAGGGATGTGCAGCAAGGACGGATTTGTCCCATTCGGTATTTGTATTTGTCGGGACCCAAATCCGTTGCATCCGTTCTCAGGGGACCCCGATCCGTTCATTAGTTACATATGTATTTATTTCCCAAAAAAACTCTCATCCCAACCCTTTAAATTTAATTAACTACAATCCCCCACCCTCCTGATCCCCCACAAGACTTGCCAAAAGTCCCTGGTGATCAAGCGGGGGTCCTGGAGCCATCTCCTGCACTCAGGCCGTCAGCTGCTGGTATTCAAAATGGCGCTGATAGCCTTTCCCCTTACTATGTCACAGGGGCTATCGGTGCCATTGGTCAGCCCCTGTCACATGGTAGGAGCAATGGACGTTCGGCACCATCTTGTGCTCCTACCATGTGACAGGGGCAGACCAATGGCACCGGTAGCCCCTGTGACATAGTAAGGGCAAAAGCTATTGGCACCATTTTGAATTTATGTATTTATTTTGTCATCTTATGTACCATCATTCCAAATGAGGATCACAAAGGTTTACAACATGACATACATCATATGAATTGACAAATACAATCACTTAATGTGTTCATATAACATACAGTTTAAAGATAGACTTATACGATGACTAAAGTTCTCAGGGGCACATATGTTGACTAGTGTTATCGGGGGTGAGAAGATATGCAGGGATGAGCTAGCATTTTTAACTCAATGTACCGATGGGATATAAGGGTGGTGGAAAAGAAAAAGGTTTCAGTTTCAGGTTTATTTATTTGGGAGGGGTTGGCAAGTGATGTGATAATGAGGATTGAAAAGTTCTATTTTATTACTGGCATCAGTAGCATGGGATCTTCTTGGTGTTTGGGTACTTGCCAGGTTCTTATAACTTGGATTGGAAACAGGATGCTGGGCTTGATGGACCCTTGGTCTGCCCCAGCCTGGCAATTTCTTATGTTCTTATGTTCTTAGAACAATGTGACTCAAATAAAATGGCAAAGATAAGAACATAAGAACATGCCATGCTGGGTCAGACCAAAGGTCC
Organism: Rhinatrema bivittatum; assembly: GCF_901001135.1. NCBI lineage: Eukaryota > Metazoa > Chordata > Amphibia > Gymnophiona > Rhinatrematidae > Rhinatrema > Rhinatrema bivittatum. The sequence goes on from NC_042616.1 coordinate 499,249,017, forward strand.
ATCAAGCCCAGCATCCACTTCCAACAGTGGCCAATCCAGGCCATAAGAACCTGGCAAGTACCCAAAAACTAAGTCTATTCCATGTTACTGTTGCTAATAATAGCAATGGATATTTTCTAAGTCAACTTAATTAATAGCAAGTAATGGACTTCTCCTCCAAGAACTTATCCAATCCTTTTTTAAACACAGCTATACTAACTGCACTTACCACATCCTCTGGCAACAAATTCCAGAGTTTAATTGTGCGTTGAGTGAAAAAGAACTTTCTCCGATTAGTTTTAAATCTGCCACACGCTAACTTCATGGAGTGCCCCCTAGTCTTTCTACTAACTGAAAGAGTAAATAACCGATTCACATTTACCCATTCTAGACCTCTCATGATCTTAAACACCTCTATCATATCTCCCCTCAGCCGACTCTTCTCCAAGCTGAAAAGTCCTAACCTCTTTAGTCTTTTCCTGTTGCAGAGACCCGTTGGTTAAGAAACAAGATGCTATGAGACTGTAGGAATGGGAAACCATGGGCTATCATTTAACTTTTTTTTTTTTTAATCAGATTTTTCCATTTCCCAATATAAGTTATTATGCCTTACATCATAGAGGAAAAAGTAACTTGGAAATAGATCGTGGAATGCAAAATTCACTTTTAGGAATAAAAAACTGTTCAGAGCAACATAAGGAGAAAAATTACCAAAAGGAAAGCCTTCTGTTTTCCTGACTATGAAGACTTGCACTGCAGTGTTTAGATAAAATTAAAAAAAAAATATATATATATATATATATATATATATATAAACTGTAAAATATTGTAAAATTAATGCAACTTCTCTTGATTATTGATGTCCCACTGTTCTGTGCCTACAACAACATACAAAATGCATCCGTCATTTATAAATTATTCATTCACAGTTATTTTGGTAGCAGTGTCTTTCCATTCATCAACCAATAAATGGGTAGATCAGAAGGGTAATTTTAAAGCCTCCCCCCCCCCCCCCCCGACATTTACCTTTGACATGGTTTTCATGCTAAACAAGGGACAACACTAATGGAATATTTTTGACATCCCACTCAGTATCGCAGAACAAGGAAAACTGTCAGATATTGCTTGATGGATACTTCCCCTCCCCCGTCCCCCAACCCAAGCAGATCAAAGGTATGGGATGATCCTGTTTGATAAGGATTTTAGGCCATTTAAATAATTAAAATAATTTTTCCCGTGAATATGGCCTTGCTTGCCAAATGAACAGAGAGCCTCTACAAAGGAGCATACTGGTTGATTTTAAAAGTCCTACGCATGCCAATAACTGGGAGTTCCGCGAATGACTCGGCCCAGTACGCGCCGCGCGTGTTATAAAAACTGCACCGAGTTTGCGCAGATCTCATGGTACGTGCATAAGAAAAGTTTTCACAAAACAGGGGCGGGGTATGGGCATGGTGTAGGTGGGGCATGGACAGGACACAGGCGGGCCGGGACTGCACCATGAAGTCAGCATGTAAGTAGTTATGCACATAAGTGTGCGCAGGGGGTCCCCTACTGCTTAACTTTACTTCTGCTATGGAGGGCATGTAAGTTATGTAACAAAGAATACTAGGCTACTCAGTGGGGTTTTAAGGGTCAGGGATAATAGGGTAAAAGGGAGGCAAGTTAACTAGGGGTATTAGGAAGTCCTCTCCTTTACTGGGGTGAACTAGGGAAAAGGTCTATTGCATTGGTGCCTGCACCTAATAAAATTCCCCCCCCCCCACTTATGCTCGCAAGTTGGCATTTGCACGCATATGCACATGTCAACATAAGATTTTGTGCACATTTATGCACGTATAGCTGATTTTATGAGACACGCACGTATACATGCACATACATGTGCATGTTATAAAATTGCCGCATCCATGTGTGCGTGTCGGCAAACGTACGCACACATGGACCCATGTATGGGTTTTAATGTCTACTTCATAGATTTTAAATCAAATATATTAGGAGATCACGTGATGCGCTGAGGAGGTCGGATGTAGGCTCCCTCCTTGGACACCGTTTTGCATTCCTGGCCTCATCCAAACCCATCTGCCCAACATTTTTACTATTAGGGCTGATTTCTAACCGTGAGTAGACTCTGAGGAACGCTTTGCCGGCTCCGATGGCTGCGCGAACTGCAAAAAAAAAGAGAGAATGCGATAAGGCCCGTGCAGCGGATACCCCCCCCTCCCCCCCCAATCGAATGATGATGTCGGATCGTTAGACGTGCTTCCAGCGGTGGTGGCTCGCGTTATACAAGCAGCGGTGGTAGAAGCCCTCACGCCTGAACTTAAGATCTCGGCGCAGCTTCTGGAGCTCTCCGGGACATTGGCGGGATGTGAGAGGTGATTCGGTGAGGTGGAGCAGTGCATTTCAGAGAATCGAGATGGCCTCGTGACTGCCCGAATGGAAATCGCGCAGCTCCAGACCTCCCTGCAGAGCTATGAGGCGAGGATTGAGGACCTAGTAGGTAGTGTGTTTATTTTTAAACTGAGTGTTCTGCAGACTTTTAAAGAACTTAGTGTTTTATTTAATACAAACTGAGTATTTGTATTGAAAGAAAAAAAACCCCACAAAAGTAGCCAGAAGCTAGAAATAAGCTTTTTACCTAAGTAAAGAAGTTGAATAGTTCAGCTTAGTTACTCACCTTGGAAAGGTGTTGAGGTAGTGTGATTGGGTTTGAATAGGGACCAACATTTGTTATTCAAGAGAGCAATGAGTCACTCTGGCTGAATAACTGAAGGTAGACTGTTCGTATTTCCCAACCCTCCCACCCCTCGCCCACCCACCCCTAGCTCATCCCTTAATTTACAGACAGGTGCCACTTTCACAAAAAAAAAAAAACAACAACAAAAACTTTATTGAGAATTCGATCAGACCCCGGTAGGCCACTACCAGACACATAGTGAATTCACTAATACATTTAAAGGACGTTAGACACATTCCTACTCCCATAGCAACCTAAAACTTAACTAGGAACTGAAAAAAATTGAGATGAAGGCAGCAGCCCAGCAGCAAGAGGGGGGCTTCCCAGTCTTTTGCATAGAGTGTCACATGTATGATTTTTTAACCACCGGTGAGAAGTTGTACATGTGCATGCGATGCAAAGAGCTCCTGGCTCTCAGAGAACGAGTCCGATCTCTGGAGGCTAGAGTGGCAGACCTGGAGGAGCTGAGGCAAACAGAGACGTATATAGATGAGACCTTCAGGGACATAGCAGTCAAGTCCCAACTTCAGACTGGCAGCCCTGGTGCTGCCTTGGAGGAAGGAGGTCTCATGATGGGAGCACACCAACCAGGTGCAGCAGGAAAGGATCCTGTAGCAAGGACCTGCTCTCCAGGTGATGCATTGTCCTTTCGCACTGAAGATATCTCCCCAAGGCCTACTGCCCAGGAGGGAAGGGTTAGATCGGCCGTCATAGTTGGTGATTCGATTATTAGGAATGTAGATAGCTGGGTGGCTGGTGGGCATGAGGATCGCCTGGTAACATGCCTACCTGGTGCGAAGGTGGCGGACCTCATGTGTCACCTAGATAGGATTTTAGACAGTACTGGGGAGGAGCCGGCTGTCGTGGTACATGTGGGCACCAACGACATAGGAAAATGTGGGAGGGAGATTCTGGAAGCCAAAGTTAGGCTCTTGGGTAGAAAGCTTAAATCCAGAACCTCCAGGGTAGCATTCTCTGAAATGCTCCCTGTTCCACGCGCAGGTCACCAGAGGCAGGCAGAGCTCCGGAGTCTCAATGCGTGGATGAGACGATGGTGCAAGGAAGAGGGATTCAGTTTTGTTAGGAACTGGGGAACCTTTTGGGGAAGGGGGAGTCTCTTCCGAAGGGATGGGCTCCACCTTAACCAGGGTGGAACCAGACTGCTGGCGCTAACCTTTGAAAAGGAGATAGAGCAGCTTTTAAACTAGAACAAAGGGGAAAGATGACAGTCACTCAGCAGCGCATGGTTCGGAGAGAGGTATCTTCAAAGGATACAAATGATGCATTAGAATTAGGGCATCCTGACAGTGAGGTTCCAATAATTAGAAAAATAGTCCAAGTGCCTGTAACTAAAAACTCACCTGAGCTAAAAAATTCTAACTTATCCCTATCAATTAAAAAGCAGAATGAAAATACAAACAAAAAACAAACTTTGAAATGTTTGTATGCTAATGCCAGAAATCTAAGAAGTAAGATGGGAAAATTAGAATGTATAGCAGTGAATGATGACATAGACTTAATTGGCATCTCAGAGATGGTGGAAAGAGGATAACCAATGGGACAGTGCTGTACTGGGGTACAAATTATATCGCAATGACAGAGAGGAGCACCCGGGAGGAGGTTTGGTGCTTTATGTCTGGGATGGCATAGAGTCCAACAGGATAAACATCCTGCATGAGACTAAATACAAAATTGAATCTTTATCGGTAGAAATCCCTTGTGTGTCGGAGAAGACTATAGTGATAGGGGTATACTACCGTCCACCTGGTCAAGATGGTGAGACTGACAGTGAAATGCTAAGAGAAATTAGGGAAGCTAACCAAATTGGTAGTGCAGTAATAATGGGAGACTTCAATTACCCCAGTATTGACTGAGTAAATGTATCATTGGGACACGCTAGAGGGATAACGTTCCTGGATGGAATAAATGATAGCTTTATGGAGCAATTGGTTCAGGAACCAACAAAAGAGGGAGCAATTTTAGATCTAATTCTCAGTGGAGCACAGGACTTGGTGAGAGAGGTAATGGTGGTGGGGCCACTTGGCAATAGTGATCATAATATGATCAAATTTGATTTAATGACTAGAAGAGGAACAGTGTGCAAATCCAAGGCTCTCGTGCTAAACTTTCAAAAGGGAAACTTTGATAAAATGAGAAAAATTGTTAGAAAGAAACTGAAAGGAGCAGCTACAAAAGTAAAAAATGTCTAAGAGGCGTGGTCATTGTTAAAAAATACCATTCTAGAAGCACAGTCCAGATGTATTCCACACATTAAGAAAGGTGGAAAGAAGGCAAAACGATTACCGGCATGGTTAAAAGGGGAGGTGAAAGAAGCTATTTTACCCAAAAGATCTTCATTCAAAAATTGGAAGAAGGATCCAACAGAAGAAAATAGGATAAAGCATAAACGTTGGCAAGTTAAATGTAAGACATTGATAAGACAGGCTAAGAGAGAATTTGAAAAGAAGTTGGCTGTAGAGGCAAAAACTCACAGTAAAAACTTTTTAAAATACTTCCGAAGCAGAAAGCCTGTGAGGGAGTCAGTTGGACCGTTAGTTGACCGAGGGGTTAAAGGGGCACTCAGAGAAAATAAGGCCATTGCAGAAAGATTAAATGATTTCTTTGCTTCGGTGTTTACTGAAAAGGATGTTGGGGAGGTACCCATAATGGAGAAGGTTTTCATGGGTAATGATTCAGATGGACTGAATCAAATCACGGTGAACCTAGAAGATGTGGTAGGCCTGATTGACAAACTGAAGAGTAGTAAATCACCTGTACTGGATGGTATACACCCCAGAGTTCTGAAGGATCTAAAAAATGAAATTTCAGACCTATTAGTAAAAATTTGTAAGCTATCATTAAAATCATCCATTGTACCTGAAGACTGGAGGGTGGCTAATGTAACCCCAATATTTAAAAAGGGCTCCAGGGGTGATCGGGGAAACTACAGACCAGTTAGCCTGACTTCAGTGCCAGGAAAAATAGTGGAAAGTGTTCTAAACATCAAAATCACAGAACATATAGAAAGACATGGTTTAAAGGAACAAAGTAAACATGGCTTTACCCAGAGCAAGTCTTGCCTCACAAATCTGCTTCACTTTTTTGAAGGAGTTAATAAACATGTGGATAAAGGTAAACCGGTAGATGTAGTATACTTGGATTTTCAGAAGGCGTTTGGCCACAGAGGCATTCACGGAGCGGGATGCCAGTGGCCAGTAGTTGGTGTTCCACCTTCACAGAGCGGAAGGCTGCTATCTCAAAATAAATAAATAAATAAATAAATAAAAACAGGGGTGGGTAAGAGTATGGGGTAAGGGTGTGGGCTGCTTGTTACAGCGGTTGCTACCCCTAATTGATTAGGCCTGGAGGGTACTGGAAGCCAATAGTAACAGGTGGGAGAGAAAAAAAGGGGAAAAAAATGGATAAAGTGCGTAGCTTGCTGGGCAGACTAGATGGGCCGTTTGGTCTCCTTCTGCCGTCATTTCTATGTTTCTATGTTTCTATGACAAATTTCCTCATGAGAGGCTTCTAGGAAAAGTAAAAAGTCATGGGATAGGTGGCGATGTCCTTTCATGGATTACAAACTGGTTAAAAGACAGGAAACAGAGAGTAGGATTAAATGGACAATTTTCTCAGTGGAAGGGAGTGGACAGTGGAGTGCCTCAGGGATCTGTATTGGGACCCTTACTTTTCAATATATTTATAAATGATCTGGAAAGAAATACGACAAGTGAGATAATCAAATTTGCAGATGACACGAAATTGTTCAGAGTAGTTAAATCACAAGCAGATTGTGATAAATTGCAGGAAGACCTTGTGAGACTGGAAAATTAGGCATCCAAATGGCAGATGAAATTTAACGTGGATAAGTGCAAGGTGATGCATATAGGGAAAAATAACCCATGCTTTAATTACACAATGTTGGGTTCCATATTAGGTGCTACATCCCAAGAAAGAGATCTAGGTGTCATAGTGGATAACACATTGAAATCGTCGGTGCAGTGTGCTGCGGCAGTCAAAAAAGCAAACAGAATGTTGGGAATTATTAGAAAGGGAATGGTGAATAAAACGGAAAATGTCATAATACCTCTGTATCGCTCCATGGTGAGACCGCACCTTGAATACTGTGTACAATTCTGGTCGCCGCATCTCAAAAAAGATATAGTTACGATGGAGAAGGTACAGAGAAGGACTACCAAAATGATAAGGGGAATGGAACAGCTCCCCTATGAGGAAAGACTAAAGAGGTTAGGACTTTTCAGCTTGGAGAAGAGACGGCTGAGGGGGGATATGATAGAGGTGTTTAAAATCATGAGAGGTCTAGAACGGGTAGATGTGAATTGGTTATTTAATCTTTCAGATAATAGAAAGACTAGGGGGCACTCCATGACGTTAGCATGGGACACATTTAAAACTAATCGGAGATAGTTCTTTTTTACTCAATGCACAATTAAACTCTGGATTTTGTTGCCAGGGGATGTGGTTAGTGCAGTTAGTATAGCTGTGTTTAAAAAAGGATTGGATAAGTTCTTGGAGGAGAAGTCCATTACCTGCTATTAAGTTCACTTAGAGAATAGCCACTGCCTTTAGCAATGGTAACATGGAATAGACTTAGTTTTTGGGTACTTGCCAGGTTCTTATGACCTGGATTGGCCACTGTTGGAAACAGGATGCTGGGCTTGATGGACCCTTGGTCTGAGCCAGTATGGCATTTTCTTATGTTCTTATGTTCTTATGACCTAGAAAACCGGTTCCCATTGCTCCACCCTCCGTTTTCTGGGGTTGCCTGAGTCTCTTGAGGAAAATAGCCTCGCCAGCTTTTTTGGAACAATGATTGCAACGGGAGCTGGGCCTCACCCCGAAGAATGGACCGCTCCACGTGGAACGTGTGCGCATAGGCTGGGTCCTGTGTGACCTGCATCGGAGAAGCCTAGAGTTATGATTGCAAAAATTTTAAATTTTGCACATAAAGTTGAAATGCTGCGCGATCTGCGCAAGGGGAAGTCGCTCAGCTACAAAAGTAAAAAAATTTCTGATTTTTCAAGACTACTCTGCCTCGCTGGTGTGCAGCGGCAGGCCCTCGTTCCACTCTGCAGCAAATTATTCACCATGGGGTCTCCGAGCCATCGTGGTCTACCTGGCGAGCGTGAGGGTCCAGACCCCCGGAGGGGTGCGCTGGTTCACGGGCCTTGCAGAGCTCCAGGGGTTTGTGAAGGAGCAAGAAAACCCGGAGCAGCCCACTGCGACAGGCTGAGCGAGGTCCTGCAGTGTCATGTTATTTCAACTTTATATCTACTTTTCTCTCCATTCTCTCTTTTTTTGATCCTGGCAATCCCACTTTGTAATTTTTTTTTTTTTTTTTTGATACCGATGGTTGCTGTGGGCAAATTTCCTCGTAGCCCAGGCCAAGAACTTATGGTCAGGTCAGGCACATGTACGAACCTTATGCCTTGTTATGGCTGGCTGGCACTTACTCTTGCCTTAATTCAGGCGTCCAGTTTCTCTTTTCTTGGGGCGGGATGTATTGCTCTCCTTTGCTAAACCGGACACTGCTCTCAGCTCTCTGAGTGGGGGGCGGATTTGCTACCCATTAGGCCCTTGAGAGCGGCTTCCGAGGTTTTTCTCTTATTGGAGACATGTTTGATGTTTACCTCCCCCATCTGTTTTGGGAAGCCCCCCCATTAAATCCTTTTGGAGATGCATAGCCCAGTATCTGGCGGACCTTCTGGATATGGACATTCCGATCTCTCCAGAAGCTGATTGTATTTCTCCATTGACTATTAGGGGGGTTGGACCTCGTCAGCTCATCCGTAAAGCTTGCTTGGTGGGGAAATGTCTCATTCTCGTTCATTGGAGGGGGGGTCAGACGCACCCACATATTGGATGTGGCAGAATTGTTTGCATCGCATGATGTCCATGGACATGATCCCCAGTACGCCAGCGCCGTTTCTGTGGCACTGGTGTACTGGCGGAACTGTTTGCATCGCATAATGTCCATGGACATGATCCCCAGTACACCAGCGCCGTTTCTGTGGCACCGTTTCTGTGGCACTGGTGTACTGTCGGAACTGTTTGCATCGCATGATGTCCATGGACATGATCCCCAGTACACCAGCGCCGTTTCTGTGGCGCCGTGTCTGTGGCACTGGTGTACTGGCGGAATTGTTTGCATCGCATGATGTCCATGGACATGATCCCCAGTACACCAGCATCGTTTTCTGCAAGTCTGGGACTGTTACCTTCAATCATTGCCACACCGTTCCCCTCAGTCTTATTTTGAATGCCTGACCAGCTTTTGTATCTACACGGCACGCTCTTATAAGCTTTTTCTGTATTTTGTTCGGGTGAGCCTTGGGAGGGGAGGGGAATGGGGGGTAGGTAGGGGGGCTTTTCGGGGTCAGTTTAATTGCTGCTCTATATGCTAAAAAATGCTGTTTGTGCTGTGATGACCTGCAGGGTAGTAGATTACCCGCTCCGCAGGAGGTTCTGTTGTATATCATACAATAAAAAATTGTTGAAACTAAATCAAATATATTAGTCCTGTGTCTGTTGCTGTGGTTGGCAGAACACAAAGATCTCACTCAAATGTCATTCTACTGTCTTAAACTGAAGTAGAGAAAGATGGAATCTAAATAAAGTAATAAAAGTTACAATTAAAATTTAATAAAAGTTACAATTAAAATCAATGATAAACACACACACAGTCAAATGAAATCAGTGAAAATGGAGCTAGATGGCCGCAGGTTGGGCAAATGTTCAGTCTTTCAGTGGAAGTTTTAATTTTCACTTTAATTCATGAAGTCATTCATTATTTTCATTCTTCTTAGAAGAAAGAAAATAAAATACATGGTTACACTGTTTGAGGACTAGACATTTTCTGCAGGCATTTTGCTTGTTTGTTTGTCTTGAAAAATAAATAGCAATGACAAATGTATTTATTTAAAGTTGGCAACATCATTACATTCTTTTTGCACGATTAACAATTGCTGTAAAAAAAAAAAAAAGGTCATTATGAGTTGTTGGGTTTTTTTTTTTTGTTTGTTTTCTTTTTACTTTCATGCTTATGTATCCAAGGAGACAAATACTTTTCGAGTCACACAAGTTTTGGTTTTTTTTTTTACCTCCTTTTATAGCTTCAGTGCCAGTCCCACAACAAGACTAACCAGACATTATGTCAGAGTGAAGCTGCCGGTAACATCCTTCCTCGCTTCCTCGGGCACAACAGAGTGAGTCACCTTTCCGAGGAACTACCTGGGCTCTTCTTGCAGTGAGATGAGATTTCAATTTTCCAGTATTGCACTCCAAGGGCGAGCCCCAGGGCTCATTTCAGATAAGTGTGCCTGTGATGCCTTGCCAATAAAAACATCCGGTACTGTGCAGTCACCATAAAACAGGCACCCTCAGAAAGAAAAAGAAAACACACACACACACACACACACACACACACACAGAACTGTTTGCCTTCTCTGAAGAGCTATTATTGAGAAATAATTTTGCATGTAAATTGAATGCAGACATTCTGCCTTCCTTATTTTTCAGGGCAAAGTTGTTTTTATCTTGCTATTTTTTTATTTTTTTTTTAAGCCTTACAAAACAAAATGTGTTTGGGATGGGGGTTGGGGAATCTGTATTGTGTGATATGAAAATTGTGTTTAGCCTGTTGATGTGAGAAACATTGAAATAAAAGCAAACAGGAAAAAAAAAAAGGTAAAGAGAGTGCAATAAAGCTACCTTTATGGCCTTAAGCTACAGATACATTGTGGTCTGTGGTAGTTAAACAACAGCTGTTCAGATTTAAAACAAAATTATGATAAGCATCCCCACAAGATAACACCTCTTGAGGTAACAGCATTTACCTAAAGGCATCTGTTAGCAACAAACATCATGAAAGATGTTTGCATACAAGATAGTTTATTCTCTCTTTTTTTGCACCCTTTACTTTCTTTTTAGCATTCCTCTACCCGTAAAAGTAAATGCACTTCATCAGGGAACAATATATGAACCTAGTCCATCCCAAGCCATGCCTGGCTATGTGTAAGAAGCAAGCACTTACATTGTTTGCCTTAATGGTCGTAGGTAGAATAGGGGTCCCTATGTTCTTATAAATAGGATTGAAAAAGAACGACAAAAAAAATGGCTTCAGTTCAAGGCAAAAAACCAGCAGGGCTAATGCGTTTTCAGAGGTGAATACCATGTTCCAGCCCCAGAATCTTAGCACACTATGGCATGAGTCTTCAAGAGTCAAGCGAGTAAAAATGAGCAAATACATGTGTGTAAGTAGCCTGCACTTGCATAAGCGCTGTTTTATAAACATCAAACGTGCGTGTGTACTTTAGGTTTCGCACACATATGTGTGAAAAAAAGGTATGGTCTACGGGCATTCTGGGGTGGGGCCATTAGTTACGCAAGTAAGATTCTATTTTTTAAGAAACTGATGCGCCTACGTTTGACAACTTGCTCACATATTTTTACACCTGCTAATTATCTTGCGTAATTGATATCAAACTTGTTTATTATGTGGTGTTGGCGGGGTGGGAGGTTTGGGTTAACTAAGGGAAGTTCAGGCTGAAGAGCCAAGAGATTCCTGATGAACTGGAAAAGGACTGGGCCAACTGGTAGAAGAATCAGTAAACTGGATATTTCAACTACAAGCGCATATTTTCAGATTTACTGATTTCCATTTGCAAACTGCATTTTATGCAAGCAAGTCCAACTTTTTATTTTTGGCACATAAAATATACATGTGTATATTTTTTAAATTGGTAGGAAAAGTAAACATTTTCAGTGCATTGAAATACTCACTTTCAATGAACTGAATTAGTTTGTGTGTATGCATACCTTACATACACACATATTGTTGGGAGATAGACAAATGCATATTTTAGAATATGCGTGTATCTGATAAACACAGGTTATAAACTAGTATCATAGACTTCTGTGAGGCCATACAAGCATATATTTTATTTATTTATTATTTTTATATACCGACATTCAATCTCATTTGAGATATCACACTGGTTTACATTCAGGTAATGTAGGTATTTCTCTATCCCCAGAGGGCTTACAATCTAAGTTTGTACCTGAGGCAATAGAGGGTAAAGTAACTTGCCCAAGGTCACAAGGAGCGACAGCAGGACTCAAACCCTGGTTTCCTGGTTCATAGTCTACTGCTCTAACCACTAGGCTATTCCTCCCTCCAGCTGCACAGTTGCTTGAAAGTTAGCCTCTTACAGGCGAACTTTAAAAGTTGGACCAGCACACAGCAAGAGGATTTTATAACCCGCTTATAGACGCACAAGGGAATAGGATTAATAAAAGGGGCTGGTGTGAGTGTGGTCTGGGCAGGGTATTGGTGGCCTGGTCAAGAAATGTGCACGTAATTATATTTGCACCCTTGCATGCACCAGGGACCCCTGCCGTGTAAATTAACTTCTACTATGGATGGCATGTAAGTAATAAAAAAATATATATCTAGACATGTCAGCAGGGTTTTGAGTCGGGGCTAACAGGGTAGAAGGGAGACTATTTAACTAGGGGGTTATGATGTCCTATCTTTTGACTGGATGAACTGGGAATGAACTGGGAAAATGGTGAATGGCGTCGGAATGGGTTCCTTATAAAATTCTCCCACTTACTCGGTAGAAGTGGCATTTGCGCACATCCATTTAAAATTATGAGCACATTTATGTGCATCCAGGCTTTTTTTTATAACATGCACACATATGTTATAAAATGGACGTGTCTCTGGACTTCAGCCGGCAAAGACACACACGTGTCTTAGTGCACAGCAGCCCTTTAAGAGTTTTACACCTAATACAATGTACAGAGCAGGGGGAGGGGGTAATCATTTTGTTTATTGCACCAAGGTTTGGTTGGGCTTTTTTTTCTAAATTGCAGACCTGTAGCAAACCACCCAGATGGAATTGCAGAAAGTGGAGAAAAATGTCATTAGGTTAAAAAACATTTCCAACATTTCCCCAAGCCCAGCTTGCAAGGGCTTTCTTTAGCTGTGATTCCAATGTACTCCTCAGTTGGGAGAAAAACAATCAGATAAAGCCACCAGAAGTTTCTGAGCTAGGGTCATACTCAGTATTTATTTTCCTTTTTTTTTTGGGGGGGGGGCATGACGCAGCTGTAATTTGATTTAGGTTTGCTAGTGGGATAACACATACATTTTTTTTTTTTAATTTTATGTATGTGTTTTATTTTCTTTGCTTTGGCAAGTGCTTCTATTTTCTTTTCAAAAGAGCAAATCTTGCTAATGATGATGCTGACATTAGTCAACTGTACCTTGTCAGTGACGTACTGGTTGGAGCAGTTAAGTCCCACTGCCTCGGGTTAGATGCAGATGCCTTGCTGCCTTGCACACCTGTTCATGGCACCTCGCACTCAGAAAGCAGTAGTTTCACAGCACCAATTCATCATCCACAGCCGCATTAATATTTTACCTCAGTTACCAAGTGCTCCCATTCAAACTTTTATCTAAAAACGTTCTTTATCATCTTTTCATTAAGTTCACAGGAGCTAATGGTTTCTGAGTTCCCTGGGTAAGGATGATGGTCTGAATAATGAAAGCTCATTATTTCTCCACAGAATGCTTGTTAATTCAAATGATGATATTAAAACTATAGTAGCCTTTAGCGCTGGGGTGATTTCTAGCATACTTTATCATGTATCAATATATACTCTGTTTGTCAAAACTGCCCAGGGCTGGAACTGGCATTCTCTCTGAAGGAGTCTATTGCTTCAAGAGGCATTGAATGTACCAAGGTGACAACTTGCAGAGCCTGCGCCTCTAGGAAATAGGAAGATGAGACTTGAAGTGCCTTTGTGTCCCCTTGATTCCCTTATTAGTATTCATAAAGAAACAGTAGCCTCCTCTTTAAAGTCCTCACAGGACCAATTTTTATTTTATTTTTTCATAAGGAAATAAAATAAATAGACTTTTTCATAAAATCCAAGTATTAAAAAGAATTACTTTGGGGCATATTTGCCGAAGTGCAATAATTATTCAGCATTAACGCACCCTACCAGCTAATTTTAATGGTTAAAAATGAGAAGCTTATCGCCAGATTTACTAAAATTATGCCTATAAGGAGTTGTTTTGGTAATATTGTTTGGCATGCAGTAGTGCTGTTAGTGTGTGCAAAATTGGAAACCCCTATAGCACATGTTCATTTTTTTAAATGCACGCTATGATGGTAAATTTAAAAGAAGCGAGTATGGGGCGTGTGAGTGGACATTCGCTGGAGTTTAAATCACGTGCACAGTTGTGTGCATACTGCATATCATTTGAAATATGCCAACCTCTTGTATGTGTGCCCCTAATATTAAACCGTTGCGCAGGCAACTGTATTAGGACTTTATCGGATTTAACACGCACAGGCAAGCGGATTTTAAAACATGCTTGCATGAAGGACGTTGCCAGTTTTAGCAATTACTACACCAGTTTGCCCAGTCTATCTTGAGGTCATCCCTTCTGCAGGCACTCACCATAGTTGACCCTCACCCCTCACCCTGGCCTGTTAAGCCAAAACAGAGATTTCTGCAGATGTACACCTACCTTCTCAGGAGAAGCAGTAAGCATGCACGGCTAACAAGCTGCTGCATGCTACATGCTACAGCCGCCAGATTTAAAATTAAGGCGCGGACTGGGAGGGAACTTCCCTACTCCCTACCTACACTTCCTCCCTCTTCCCCTCTCCTCCCCACCCCCTAAACCTAACTTACCTTTCCCTAAATTTTTTATTTTATTACTTATTGCTCCTCTGGAGTAGAAGCAAGTTTTCTGGAGCAACAGCTAATGATCCCTGTCCAAGCCTGCCTTCGTCCCTCCCTGCTCCTCCCTGTCCAGACCACACCCCCCCCCCCCGGCCCGCCTATTTTTCAGGGCCCCGCACCTGTGGACGTACCGGAGTTTACACGCGTGGCTGGGCCTATTCTATAATGTGAGCTGTGTGCAAGGCCCAGCCATAAACGTAAACCCTGGTTTTTACACACGCCTTTGAAATTTTGCCCTTAAGCGTTGTCTCGCTGGCTTGGTGCCACTTAATGCTAGCTATAGCCTCAAGAAAATAATGATAATTGAGTATCCCTATGTCTAACAGTATAAGGAGGGAGTTTGTGGCACATATTGGCAGTGCTGGCTCAGATGCGCAGAAAATGTCCTCTCATTCTGTATGCTTAGGCGGACTCAGTCTAAAGTTATCATGAGAGTCTTAAAATTGTAACTTATACAGGAATTACAAGTGTAGCTTTGGATTGCAATGTGACTTTTATGTCCTGCCACTGTGAATTATCCTGCACTTCTTTATTCTCCAGACACACAAGTATTTAATTCTAGAACAACTTTGATCCTTTTATACTATATAATAAGGCAGGGATCACTATTCTCTCTCTCTCTCTCTCTCTCTGCATTTTCTGTTTCTGTTCACTATTGCGGTATAAATTGCTTTCTCATAAATCCTCCTTTCCTGAATTTTGAATATCAGTTTTGCTTAACTTTGCAATTTTTAGTAATAAACCAGTTTTAAAATTAGGAAGCCTTATTTTAAGTAGAGATGTGCTCTTTCCCTGCCTTCTCATACAGCATCTTTATGTTATCTGGGATTCTACTGGTAATAATAACAATATCCCAGAACAGTATTCCTTCAAGGAAGATAAAAAGTATTTTAGCCCCAAATAATGGTTATGGGCTAGGGCACCACTGTAGCTCATAGGCTAAAGACTAATTTTTGTTTTTCAAATGTGATATCTCTCACACTTCAAAATTCCTTAACCTTTCACACTTTTTCTAACAAATGCCGAGAAAATATTCCAATGTCTAGGCTAAAATTTATTTTGGTCTGATCCTGTCCTGTCTCTTACCTGGACAAACTTCTCTAACTTTGCATTTAACCACTGTGAATTTCACACATACATATCCCATTCAATCTTAAATGTGCTTATACCTTTTCTCAGAATCCTTTTTATAGTAAAATTGGCATTTTAACAGATTCTGTGAAAGAATATCTGCACTGAGCTCTTTCTCTAAGCCGTATCCCACATCTCCTGCACAAGCTCTACTCCCTCAAAATGGTGGGGCTGCTAATTTACATATTATTCAGCATGGAATTCCCATCAGTCTTAGCATTAGCTGTGCTGCCTTTGCAAAATGAAAGTAAAATCTCAGCAGTTCTGCTTCTACCTTGATCTGGACTCACTCTTTTCAGTCCCACCCTCCTTATTGGCTGCAGAGAGCTGCTTTCTTCTTCTTTTTACACTGCAGTTTGTCACTGTATGCATTTTCCACAATATATCAAAAGTATAGCACCAAAAAGCATACGGATCCTTGAATTTCAAAAGATGTCAATCAATATAATAGGTGCCAAGCAACATCAATCTTTAAGTAGATATATACAGATGAAATACAGGTCTCCCGACAAGGACTGTGTTTCGCCACTCCAGCTGCATCGGGAGGGCCAGAAGCCCAGAACTAGTAATTAAATATGTGACAAAAGTAATAATAGCATAGCTTGGCATCTCCAGGTTGCATGTGAGGAAGTCCATGTGGCTTAAATGACACTATTAGTTCCCAAAGTCTCATGAACATGAAATAAGGAGTTCAAAGGTATAATACTGGGACCTGCAGAGATGCAAAACAGCAAAGCCTAGAGCGCCCTTGTGCTGTATTCTCAGTGTAACTTACAGGATTGCACTGATAATGTTCAATTTTTCATTCATTTCATCCCTTTCATGCTGTTTTAAGCATGTTACTCTCCGTTTACAGTATGTTAATAAATGGTTATTTCACAACAAACTTTTACTCAACCTAGAAAAGGCAAAGATTTTGGTTTTGTCCAAGTTTTCCTTAATTAATCTCCCTTCTCATTTATCATTTACTAATCACAATATTCCTATTCACAGACAGGTGCATAACCAGGCAGGTTTCATTCACACACATACACACCCATCCCCCCAGGCAGGCTTCATTCACACACATACAAACCCATCTCCCCCCAAGCAGGCTTCATTCACATACATACACATACAGGGTCCATGGGTGTCTCTTGCTACTGCTGCCACCCTGAAGCCTTATTCCTCGGGAGATTGCAGGATTCATCGTAGAGCTGTAGGCATCCTTCCCCTGGCTCCTCTTCATGTGCAGGCCAGCCTGCAGTACTAAACACTTGCTCTGCTAGCATTTCTTGTATGCTCATCTAGTGCATCACAAGATGACCATACAGAAAGTGCTAGCACTGCAAATACTGAGTACCGCGGGGCTAGCAGCACACAAGGAGGAAGCACAGAATGAGTTCAAGTTTTCTTCTGATGCTGCTGATGACCATACGGGCTTCTGCATTTTTCCAATGCTGGTGGGATAGGATACACCAGCGGCTGCATGAACCTCTGCATTCTTCCACTGCCAGTGGAATGGGGTCCAGCAGTGGCTTCATAGTAGGGGTGTGCATTCGGATTGACCGCATTAGTAAAACGCAACTCATATTTTTTTTTTACTTAAAAAATTGATTCGACATAAACGATCGGATTTCCCACATATCGAACATAGATATGTTCGATATGTGGGAAATCGCGATTGTTGAGCCAAAATAAAAATATAAACCCCCTCACCCTCCTTAATCCCCCCCCCCCCCGACTTACCACAACTCCCTGGTGATGGAGCGAGGAGTGAGGACGCCATTTCTGCAATCCTTGGCGAGAAGCATGTGACGTCGGCGGCACGTCGAGTGACGCCGGCGTC
Source organism: Rhinatrema bivittatum (assembly GCF_901001135.1). Taxonomy (NCBI): domain Eukaryota; kingdom Metazoa; phylum Chordata; class Amphibia; order Gymnophiona; family Rhinatrematidae; genus Rhinatrema; species Rhinatrema bivittatum. Next base: position 499,266,473 of record NC_042616.1, read on the forward strand.
ACGTGATTCCCGGCTCGTTCGCGCCGGACGGCTCGTTCAGCCCAAAAAGAACTTTTGGCCAGCTTGGGGGGGCTTGGGGGGGTCAGGAGGCCCCCCCAAGCTGGCCAAAAGTTCTTTTTGGGCCGAACGAGCCGTCCGGCGCGAACGAGCCGGGAATCACGTGACGCCGACGTCACTCGACGTGCCGCCGACGTCACATGCTTCTCGCCAAGGATTGCAGAAATGACGTCCTCACTCCTCGCTCGATCACCAGGGAGTTGTGGTAAGTCTGGGGGGGGATTAAGGAGGGTGAGGGGGTTTAAATTTTTTTTTTGCACATATGTACATATACCCAACTCATTGGATTTTTTTTATGTCCATATTGGCCGCAAGTGGGACCCCCTTTCGGACATAAAAAATATGAACATAAAATTTTGCTCTGCACATCCCTACTTCATAGGCCTCTCACTGCTCCCTATTATGGGCCCCCTTCCATCATAGCCACCACCCTCCTGGGTGTGGCACTCTGTGCAATTCCATGGTTTGCACACCCAGTAGTGCCGGGTCTGTGCAACCTTGGGGATGACATTGGACTTCGAACTTTCATTTAGTTCTCATATTAACTCTATCACTAAGAGCTCATTTTTCAAATTGCATTTGGTTAAGAAGCTTCATCCTTTGATTAATCCCAGAAATTTCCTCACAGTGCTTCAGGCATTGGTTCTTAGCAACCTGGACTATTGTAATGCCTTGTATGTTTGTCTCCCAAGAATTGTCTTATGACCACTGCAGTTGGCTAAGAATGTGGTAGCACGTATTTTGTCTAGTGCTAAGCTTCTTGACTGTGTTACACTTTATTGGCTAATCTACACTGGCTCCCTATTAGGTGGAGAATTATGTATAAACTGACAGTAATAATTTTCAAGCTTCTAAATGCTGACCATTTTAGCTGGGTGAGCTCTATTATAAAAATCTATAAGCTGCCATGTTTTTTAAAATCAGATCAGAAGAATATTCTTGAGGTTCATACTGTAAAGTTTGCTCATTTCAACATTACTTGGTACAGGGACTTCTGTGTTTCAGGCCCTTTACTGTTAATCTCCTCCTGATTCCTGAATGAGGTTAGGACAGAGCCTTGCATTAAATCTTTTAAGAAGGCTTTGAAAGCATTTTTATTCAAGAAAGCCTTCTTGGATCTGTAGTTTTTATTTTATATTTTTATATCTGTTGTTGTTCTTGGTTTTGTATGTTTCCTTGTAAACCACTACAAAATTTTATGATGTTGCTGTATATACATTTTAATAAACCATAGACCATTAATATATTATTAGAATTTCTAATATTCTGCCAATGTTCGACATGCAGGCTGAGATTTGCTGAAATTACTGTTGTAGAGTGGTTGATCTGAGAGTCATCAGCAAATAAAAGGCACTAAAAGCTATGAAAGGAGTACTGAAGGAAGAAGTGTAGAGAAAAGAGAGAAGGCTCAGGAAGAGTACATATCATTATCTATATCTAAATTTCTACATACCTACAGTATATATCTATATCTCTATTTGTAACAATATTTAAGAACATACAAAAATAAGCTGTGCCATGTTGAATCAGACTAAGGGCCATTAAGTCCAACGTCTTTTCTCCGACAGTGGCTATTTCTTGTTGCTCACTCCCAGGGATAAACAATTGCTTAACCAAGCCTATCTGGCTAATAACCATTTACAGAGTTTTTCTCCAAGAACTTGTCCAAATCTCCTTTAAACCTCATTATGCTAGTCACCTTGACCACATCCTCCTGCAACTGATTCCATAGCTTAATTGTGCGCTGAGTGAAAAAATACTTTCAACAATTTGTTTTAAATATGCTAATTGTTAATTACATGGAATGTCCATTATCATTAGCAGATCAAATTGGAGTCATGTTCAAATCTTTGAATCTGGAATAGTGGAGATGGGTGCCATGAGGCATCTAGTGCGGTAATGCAACTAATCCTAGACAAGCCATTGGAAGCCTTGGAAAGAGTTCTCTTTATTTTTGTGAAGGGGAGGGCATCCTGGAAAGGGTTTACTCTAAGATATGGGTCTGATCTTTGGAAAGCATTATAGTTTCACTGGGTTTTGAAAATCCAGGGTTGATGGTGTAAATTTTGTTACAGGAAGTATCCATGTGTTGTGTCAGAGGTGGACCCTTGGGCCAAGGTGGGGTTGATGCAACCCGTAGGTAGGGACCTACAGATCCCCACCATCGGCAGGTTGAGTGGGCTGATAAGCAGAAGCCGCTGGAGCTTCACCTATACCAGCCCTCGTTCCCCGTGGGTTGAGACTTTGGGTGCCGGGGCCAGCAGAGTTGGTTAGCAAGAGTGGTTGGTTCAGCCCAGAGAGAGCAGATGATAGGTGGCGTAGTCCTACTCTGGACTGGGTAAGGTACTGTAACTTGGGCACCAATGGAACTGAGGTTGGCTGAGGGCATTCGAGCAAAGGTTGGCCAAAGCCTAATAAGTCCACGTCCAGGGAGTAAGCTAGGAGAGGTGTCAATGACAGGCTTGGATCAGGGCCAGTGGCAAAGCAGAGATCGTGGCTAGCAATGCTGAGTTCTGATCACGGAGAAGTCAATAGCGAGAGTCAATCAAAGCAATGATCAAAGTCCGGAGATAGGCTATAGCATAGTCAGGAATAGCAAAGTTCTGGGTCTGGAGATAGGCAATAGCATAGTCATGCGTAGTAGAGGTCTGGGTCTGGAGAAAGGCAGTAGCATAATCAGGCATAGCGGAGATCTGGGTCTGGAGATAGGCTGAAGCGTGGTCAGGCAAAGTGAAGTCAATATCCGTGCAGTCAATCCAAAATATAGACAGCGCAGAAATGAGGAGAACAGGAACAGGAACATCGAGGGTCAAGAACAAAGCTTAGAGACGATTCTCTATCAGCAACGAATACTCGAGTAGCGAGGAGACTTGTTGTGAAGGCAACGCTATAGAGCGAGGCCTGAGCTTAAGTAGACCGAAGAGTTTGACATCATCATCCGGGGCCGCAGCCAGGTTCCCGCCACGGGCTCTTCAAAAGGATCAGTGAAACGCGCGCACGCACCTAGGGAGGGGCACGGCACAGGTAGTGGTGTCTCTCCGCGGGCCATACGGAGAGGCCCGACAACCAAAGGCAGCTTGACCTGAGTCGCTGGGAACTGTGGCGGAGCAGGAGGCACCAGGGGTGGCCCGAGGACAGAGCTGGCAGCCTACTGCTGCTAACGAGGAGGAACCAGGAGCTGGAGTCCATATAGAAAGGTGAGAGGGCCGCGCTGCAGGTCTGCCGCAGATGGCACGCGTAACACCATGTAAGCACAGAAAAGGAAAGGCTAAACAGGATAGGGCTCTTTAGCTTGGAAAATAGACAACTAAGAAGGGATATGACAGAGGTTTAAAAAATGTGTGTGGTGGAATAGGTAACTGGAGGACTGTTATTTATCCTTTCAAATAATCCTTTTCTATACTTTTTTCTAGTTCTGCAATGTGTTTATTTTTTATAGGTCTACTTCTTATCGAATGTATAATCTCATCAATTTCTTTTGTTGGAAGATTTGGAGACACTAACGACCTCTCCTCTCATTGCAAGAGTTTGAAAATGAGCCAATCAAGTTGAATTTAATCCTTGATATGTCAGAAGGAATAGAAAATAAAACAGAAGATATCATAATGCCTTCATATCGATACATGTTGCAACTGCACCTTGAGTATTGTGTACAGTTCTGATTGCAATTGCATGCAAGTCAGCTCATTGCTAGTACATCCCATACTAATCAAACAACATGACTTGCCTCAAAATTTGCAAGCCATGTTATTTGAAAGAAAGTTAGCTGCACCTGTTCAGGGGTAACGAACTTTCCCTGTGATCCTTGGTAATGCATATCCTAATGCTCCCAGGACTGTCTTCAAGGGCCCAAGTGACCTGAAGACTCCCCCCTACCCAAGTCTTATAAAGACCCTAGAGTCAAAAGGTGTTATACAATTAGGTCACTGCATAAAGGTACCCTGATAGAGAGAAATCTCTTCCCCATAAAAATGTAGAACTGTTATTAATGTCTAACATCACTGCAAATAGGTGAGTCATAAGAAAGCCCCAGCTCAGGGCCACAGTAGCCACTGCCTTGATGCAACTCCTCATCCAGCCATGGCACATGCCCACACCCCACTTTCACACTCCAACTAACTGACCCGTTCCTGAGAGCCAATGTTTCTCCCAAGGTAATGGATCTAACTTGCTGACTATTCTTACCTATATTATTTCTAACATACCAGACACAGTTCACCTTGGAAACCCACTGAAGATATGGATACTTCATGTCACAAAATGTATACCTTCTCCCCTGAATTTTCAAAATTCAGTGAGAGCTTACCAGATCTGCCTGAACCACAATGCTTTCCATGGATGAGTCCTATCTCTTGGAGTAAACCCTGTCCTTCACAAATATAAAGAAAACTCTTCCCGAGGCTCCCTATGGCTTCTTCAGGATTGGTTGCATTACTGAACTGGATGTCTCATGGCACCCAGCTCTACTACTCCAGATTCAAAGATCTGAACCTGACTCCCTTTTGATCAGCCAACAGTAATGGAGTCTGCATCATGATTGAAAGTTGCAGATCTTCATCTTAGTATGCTTCCTGCTCATCCTTCTAAGTCTTCCAAAGTTTCACTTTTCCAGAGCCAGTAACATTCTGGTAGATGCAGGAGCTGTCAGAGTTAATAGACGTACATTCATTTGTTTTCCTCTTCTCTGACACTTTCCCGGACAATTGCATTGATTGTTCATGGTCTCTTTCTGTTCTCCTCTTTGTTTCAGCTTGTCTGCTGTCTGGGAAATCCAGGAATCATTGATTCCATGTACCCTTATGTACACTTCTTTAGATTTTTGGTGTATTCATTTTCATTGTGTGCCTAAACCTTTCTGCCAATTACATGGCTCTGGTGTACTTCTGGGGACTCAGTAGTTTGATTGCATTTCTCTCATGCTTTCCCACATGCATCTTTATAAGTGTCAAGATATTGCCTTCCACAAATTCTCAATTAGCAATCGCAACCCTACATCTCCTTTCTGTACACTAAGCTATGTTGTCAGCACATTTGGGATAGCACACATTTCATGACACATAAAGATATAAGTATATATATATATAGAGAGAGAGAGAGAGATAGCAACCCAAATTTTAGGCAATATTGCACTTTCCCTAATGCTTGTTTAATGTTTAACATAAATCAAAAACACTCCCTTTGGAGTGAAATACAAGCACTATTCTTATGATCTGATCAATCTTTTTATTAAGTTCTTAGAAAAATATCCAAAAGTGAACAATCCTCTTCAATAAGAGTTTACATAAAACAAACAATGAACATTTATATTTATTTCTCATCAAAGTGCATCAATAACTTTATATAATTCTTAAATCAGCCTTCATTCAATCTCAAACATACCCATTCACATACATACTCACTATTCATTATCAAGCATAAATAATCTATAAAACAACAAACTCACAATATCTAAAACAATCTCAGAATCTCAGAATTCGCACTATATATTATATAATTTTCATTTACATCACTGAAACATTCTTACTTGTACCATAGAACCTGCACATAATCTAATGCAATGAACCTTATAATACAGTCCCTTATTTTTAATCCTTATTGATCCCAATCCTTTCTCTTGAACCTCATTGATCCCAACCAGGCCCTTGTTTCGCCTTGGCTGCTTCGTCAGGGGAATGTATAGTGATCAAACCAAGGATTTAATCTTAAAAGAATTTACTATATGAAGCGTAGCTTCTGTTGTAGAAACGTCAAAAATCTTCCAGTTTCTTGTTGCATATGATCAAGTTCTATATCTGCTCTCTTTGAAATGGAGTGCCAGATGATAGATCCCAATGACAGATATAATATTGTACATGGGACCCTCTATGGTAAGAAACTGATGTCAGTAAACTTATACTCCCTTAATGACTTCTCTCATAACTTCTTCATGCATCTGGCTACCAAAATAATGGCATGGTCTGATTATGTGATTATAATTGGGGGAAACTTTAATGTTACAGATAATCCGATAATAGATATTAGAAAAATCAGGCAGATTTGGGAGTAGGATTCTTGGCCCAAGAGCTTCGACTGGTAGATGCTTGGAAAGTTTTTACATTTGGAAGACCAAGAGTATTCTTATTATTCACAGGTTCACAATGTTTATTCCAAATTAGATTATCCATTAATTTCTGAAAGCGAGTTTAACAGGCTCAAATCATGTGACGTGATAGATGTTACATACTCTGATTACTCTATGCTATTGCAAGATCTTCAGTTACAGTTTACTTATAAAGGGAGTACATCTCCTGCTTGGAGGATGTCACAGCTCCTTTATCATGATAACAAATTCCTTGAATTTTTAAAAAAGTAAATGGAATGAGTACCAACTAACTAATGATACATCATATGTTGATGCACTAACATACTGGAATGCCACAGAAGCTGTGCTATGTAAACACATCTTGTCTTCTCGTATAGGTAAAAGGAAAAAAACAAACAAAAAGAATCTTTGAGTTTACACAAAAATTAATGATTTGGAATTGCACACATGTAGGAATGTTCTGTCCACAGATTACAGAAGAGATGAGGGAGGCTTGTGGGGTACTAGATGTCCTGCTAGATACTAAAGCAAAAAGTAACTTGTTATACTGTATCAATATATTTTACATCAGTGCAACAAGTCTGGCAAGCTTTTACTTAATTTACTGAGCAGTTTCAAACTGATGCACATCATAAAAACACTCTCATTGAGGGTAAAGGCAAGTTTAAGTAGTTTGATAGACTTTGGAATCAGTCATTAAAGTTAAAGGCAGAATGTAAAAGTCAGATCTCAGCATTCGCTGTTGTCTGAATCCAATTCCCCCTTTTTCCCCCTGCAGTGGAAGCAGAGAGCAATATTGCAGTTGTGTCAAAAACACCAAGGCTAATTGGTTAAGATTATATATATCAAAGCAAAGTTTTAAATCCTCAGATCAGATCAGTACTCCATGAAAATACTTTCATTGAGGATAAAGCAAGTATCACTGCTTTGGTTTATGAAATTGAGGATTTTTTTCCACCTCTAATGACTGTTTCCAAGGTCTATCAGATTCCTTAAACTTGCCTTTAACCTCAATGAGTGTTTTCATGACATGTGCATGAGATTGAAACTGCTTTCCTTGATTATTTGTAGTTAGCACATTATATTATATGCTGTATGTTGTAGGAGAGGGCATATTAATGTGTCTTAGGTTTCAGTAGTAAGAATATGGTAGTGAGAGAAATGTATAAGAACTCTGGATTATATAGTTTTGCATTTTTTTATTTTGATTAATAAAAATTAAAAGATGTAGACTATTGTAAGATATTAGATTTGAATAAGATCTATTGTTTTACCTGCTGAAGCAATAACATTTTTCGATGGTCTCTCTTACCTTAGCAAAGAAAGTACTACTTTCATTTTGGTATAAAGATGAAATACTTGTGTTTAGACAATGGACAATGAAAATGAAACAGTATGCTATCTGGGAGAAGGCAAGACAGAAAGACCTTCATGGGCAAAAATCTTGAAGTCAATCATTAAAAGGTTATTTTCAAATGTGGGAAAGTGTAAAAACTATGGTGTAACTAGGTGTTAGGTGTTATTTGTTACATATCATACTGTATTCTCTGCTTTGTGGTAAGTCTGAGATACGTATGTAGTGTGTGCCTTGTGAATATGAGGGTTAAGGGGATGTGTATCAAAATAGTAATTTATATTGTTCTAATGATCAATGTACTGTTGTTCAATTAAAATTGTAATGGTTATGCACATTTGTTCAGCTGATGATATATGAGTTACTCTCATAAATAGACATATTAATAAAAAAAGATCCTTACATTTATCCTCTACCCATCCATTGTTTCTCAAAAAAATATAACTATCCTCCCTTAATCCCATGAACCATTATATAATAGGGATGTGAATCGTTTTCCATATCGTCTTAACGATAGAAATCGTGTGGCAGGGCAAGAAAATCGTCTTAGGCACGATTTTTTAGTTAAAAAATCGTTAAAAATCGTTTTTTCCGATTAGTGTGCACTAACTCGAGTTAGTGCGCACTAACTGGGAGTTAGTGCGCACTAACTGAAAATGATACAATTTGACACTTTTCAGGTCAGTTAAGGTCAGTTTAGGAATGAATATGTATTCCTATTGGCTGCCCTCTTATTTATTCATGTTACCAAGTTTCCTACTGCCAGTATATGGGGGATGGGAAATGGAAACAGTTGGTAGCTTGACAAAACAAGTAATGTGATCAGTCAATGTGACTAGAACTTGTGCCCTAACCCTGATACCAGGGGTATTGTGATCTTCCTGCACACAGTGCCCTATCCCTATTAATACCAGGAGTGTTGTGATCTTCCTGCACACAGTGCCCTATCCCTAATACCAGGGGTGTTGTGATCTTCCTGCACACAGTGCCCTATTCCTGATACTTGGGGTGTTGTGATCTTCCTGCACACAGTGCCCTATTCCTGATACCGGGGGTGTTGTGATCTTCTTGCACACATCCCGGTATCAGGGATAGGGCACTGCATGCAGGAAGATCACAACACTCCTGGTATTAATAGGGATAGGGCACTGCATGCAGGAAGATCACAACACTCCTGGTATTAATAGGGATAGGGCACTGCATGCAGGAAGATCACAACACCCCTGGTATCAGGGATAGGGCACTGTGTGCAGGAAGATCACAATACCCCGGAGGAGTGAGGGTCAGGCAGCTCCCCCCTGTCTGTGAAGCCAGCCTCTCACTAGTAATGCAGGGAGGGAGCTGTCTCAGACTTCACCATCCTCCCCCCCCCCTTACCCACACACCATTCACTAGCTGGGACATGGGGGAAGTCAGGAGTGAGGGTCAGGCAGCTCCCCCCTGTCTGCGAAGCCAGCCTCTCACTAGTAATGCAGGGAGGGAGCTGTCTCAGACTTCACCATCCTCCCCCCCCCCCCCTCACCCACACACCATTCACTAGCTGGGACATGGGGGAAGTCAGGAGTGAGGGTCAGGCAGCTCCCCCCTGTCTGCGAAGCCAGCCTCTCACTAGTAATGCAGGGAGGGAGCTGTCTCAGACTTCACCATCCTCCCCCCCCCCCTCACCCACACACCATTCACTAGCTGGGACATGGGGGAAGTCAGGAGTGAGGGTCAGGCAGCTCCCCCCTGTCTGTGAAGCCAGCCTCTCACTAGTAATGCAGGGAGGGAGCTGTCTCAGACTTCACCATCCTCCCCCCCCCCCCTCACCCACACACCATTCACTAGCTGGGACATGGGGGAAGTCAGGAGTGAGGGTCAGGCAGCTCCCCCCTGTCTGTGAAGCCAGCCTCTCACTAGTAATGCAGGGAGGGAGCTGTCTCAGACTTCACCATCCTCCCCCCCCCCCTCACCCACACACCATTCACTAGCTGGGACATGGGGGAAGTCAGGAGTGAGGGTCAGGCAGCTCCCCCCTGTCTGTGAAGCCAGCCTCTCACTAGTAATGCAGGGAGGGAGCTGTCTCAGACTGGTATCAGGGTTAGGGCACTGTGTGCAGAAAGATCACAACACTCCTGGTATTAATAGGGATAGGGCACTGTAAGAGATGGCTGTAGTAGATTGAATAAAGATCTGATGTTTCTGCTCTCCTCACACCAAACAAAAACAACACACAAGCAGAGAAGCCCTTCTTACAAAGCTGAGCTAGTGAGTTAAGTAGGAGGAAAAGTAAACATACTGGTGCCAGTGTGGCTACTTAAAAAATACACTTACCAACAATCAATTACATATATTTGAACTGTGTACAGTTCCAGCCAGGACCACCTTTCTAAAATGCACAGTGATTGGCAAATTCAACATGCACTAGCATTTCAGGTGCCTGCTAACAAAAATAATAAACAAACAAGTTCTAGTCACGTGAGTGCTGATCATTACATTACTTTTTTTGTCAAGCTTCCAACTGTTTCCATTTCACATCCCCCCAACCATATTGGTAACATCAATAGATAAGAGCACAGCCAGCCAATAGGAATACATACATACATATTCATTCCTAAGTGACCTTTACTGACCTGGGAAGTGTGAACACTTTGTTTCATTTTCTGTTGGTGTTCGTTAGTTTCCAGTTCCATTTCCCATCCCCCCAACCATCACCTCAGTGGTAACCTTGGTAACATCAATAGATAAGAGGGCAGCCAGCCAATAGGAACACATATTCATTCCTAACTGACCTTCAGTGACCTGGAAAGTGTTTATTTGTATCATTTTCAGTTAGTGCGCACTAACTCGAGTTAGTGCGCACTAACACGATTTAACGATTTTTAACGATAAATCGTTAGAATTTCTATTGTATCGTGTTCTATAACGATTTAAGACGATATAAACATTATCGGACGATAATTTTAATCGTTGAAAAACGATTCACATCCCTATTATATAACATTATCCTCTGAAACACTGTCAGCCAGGGATAATACTTTCAGAAATTATATCTCAGCACCAGCAAATCTGAGATCAGTGAAAGCACTGCATGTCTATGATTGTAGTTATAGCTCAGCAAGAGATGTGGTGATCACATTATTTTTTCAATAAATATTAGGATTTTTTGATTATCCATGGAATTTAGGTTTTAAGTTATAGCGCGACCCTCAGGTAATACAGATAAACTGCTGGCAAGGGAGGGGATATGCTGCAACAGTTTTAATATACATGAACTTTAAACATTTTCCATTGGAAAGGAACCTGTAGAATTAAGGGTCACAAAATGAAAGTCCAGCGGTGATGACTCAGAACCAACATCAGGAAATATTTCTTCACAAAGAGGGTGATGGTTGCCTGGAATGCCCTTCCAGAAGAGGTGGTGAGAACGAAAACAGTAAATGAATTCAAAAGGGCATAAGATAAACACTGTGGATATGTAAAGGCTAGAGTGAGAAATGAAGAAAAGAGTGCATGGGAGTAAGCTGCATGGAGTGGCAATTACTACTACCCTTAACAGAAGGCAAGGGAACTATTAATCTTAACCAATTAGCCTTGGTGTTTTTGACACAACTGCAATATTGCTCTCTGCTTCCACTGCAGGGGGAAAAAGGGGGAATTGGATTCAGACAACAGCGAATGCTGAGATCTGACTTTTACATTCCAGTGTACTGATACACAGACATTAGGACAAAAGCATAGGACGGCTTCTATGGCCAAGTCTAAAAGAATGGGACATTCAAGAGGCATTGTCTGAATTATCAAGAAGACTTCTCACCCCATAAAAATGTTGCTAGTGGAAATTTTGATATGGGTTTTCTGGCATCATTACAATGTTACTATGTTACTATATAAACAACTACCATACCATGTAAGAACTTTGAGGTAGATTTTAAAAGCATTGCTTTGCACAAAAATGGCCATATATATGTGTATGTGGGCCATGCATGAGCAAAGTGAATTTTAAAAAGTCGCAAGTATGCACATATATACCGGTGCGCACATAAAAAATAAGAGGGTAGAAAAGGGGTGGGGAATGGGCGGAGCATGGGCAGAACATAGGTATTCAGGGCGGGGCCAACAGTTACCACATAACTCCATATTTTAAAACCAGAGACCATGGTGCGCATTACTTCTATTCCAGATGAGGAGCAAGTCTATAGATCTTGAATTGAGGGTTACAGGACAAAGTGAGAGATCTGGCCCAACTGGGGGGTTTGCAAGATGAAGAATCATAAGAGTCTAGAAGACTGATATTAGCTGTGCAAACTGGTGGACTAATTGTAAAAACTGGGTTGTCCTTGTGCAAGCATGTTTTGAAACCCGCTTACATATGCATGTAAAAGCCGACAAAGTCCTATGGAAGATGTGTGCTACCTGTACTCGAGTAACCTCTTAAAATTAGGAGCATGCATTGCTTACACATGGTTGGTGATTTCTAAAATATATGCATACGAGTGTATGCATGATTTAAAATTACAGTTTATCTTTGCTAGAGCGCCAATACACACTTGTATCGGTGCATGCACGTTCATTTTAAAATTAGCCTGTTTATGTTTTTTAACTGATAAAATATAATGGTTATTGAATACATAAGTGAATTCTGGTTTGGGGGCAGCAAGGGGGTAGAAATCATCAGAAAAAAATGAAAATAGGTAACAAGCACTGAATAAACATCTACCAATATTACTGATGATAATATTATATAAGAGTTTGGTCATGAAACAGAATAAAGTTATACTCTTTTCAAACCTCAGATAGGACTTAAGGCACTTTATAGTTATAGTCACTGTGCACAGAAAACAAAAATAAAGCTCAGTGGGACCCAGAACTATCCTATAAAAAGGCAGATGTTGCGTGTCTCGTCCGCGCTCGGCCCACATCTGGACCTACTCTCCCCACCAAGACTACAATGGGTCCCGGGTCATCCTCCCCTGCTTCAGCAGTGAGCCCAGCCAGGCCTCAGCGCCCCGCAGCGGTGGTCACCGGGCCTTCCACCTCCAACCAGGCCTCACTGCAGGGCTTGGTGTCCTCCGTGGCATCGGTCCTGTCCCTAGGTGCGTGCACGCGGACCGCCTGGCTCCTTAAAGGGCCAGGGGCAGATCCCAGCTCCTCGGCGCACCCTGATTGAACTCTGCTCAAAAGGAAGTGCCTGCCTGCACTTCCTTGCCTTAGCAATCGGATCAATTACGCTGCTCCTCCGTGTTTCAATGGGGATCCACGCCTCTGCCGAGGCTTCCTCAAGCAGTGCTTCATGTGATTTGCACTTCAGCCATCATTGTTCCTGAAGGAATCCACAAAAATCACTTTCATTCTCTCTTGCCTTGAGGGGAAGGCCCTGGCATGGGCTTCTCCACTTTGGGAGCACTCTGACCCCATCCTCACGCAATTGTCCCAGTTCATCTCTGCCTTCAAGCAGACCTTCGAAGATCCTGGTCGTCAGGCAATTGTGAGCCATCACCTTCTCCACCTCCGTCAAGGCTCAAGATCCCTCTCTGAATTTACGGTGGAGTTCCGGACACTGGCCACGGAACTGGGATGGCAAGAGGACTGCCTAAGGGCACTCTATCAGGAAGGCCTATCTCCTGCTCTCAAAGATGAGCTCGCTATCTGTGAAATTCCAATGTCTCTAGAGGACCTGATTTCCCTCGCTGGGAAAATTGACCATCGCCTCTGGCAACGGCACCATGAAGTGAAAGCATCCTAGCCTCCTGCTCAACGCCCAGCACGTACCCCAAGCCCTCAGTTGAAGGCTCTACCGGCACCACCTCAATCTACAGAAGAACCTGTGCAAGTCAACCATGGGTGGTTGTCTCCCGAAGAGCATCTTTGGTGCAAAAAGCAGGCCTCTGTCTATACTGCGGTGCCTCCGGACATCTGAGGCAGTCCTGTTCAGTCTGTCCAGAAAACTTCAAAGAAGGCTATCTAACAAAGCCGTTGGGGCAACAAAATAAGGATTAGAAGCCAAGATGTCAAAAATTAGATCCTTTATTGGAGACTTAAAATCTTAAAAATGCCCGACTCAGGCCGAGTTTCGCCCTCTGTCAAAGGGGCTGCATCAGGGGCTATTATTATATGAAATACAATTCTTGTATGTACAGATGGAGTATGATATAATGCATCAACTGGTCTCCGTGCAAATGTTTAACCAATGTGTTGCAACCAGCATTGTTCCTTAGTATTCACATAGACAGTATCCCATTCATTTATTAGCTGTCAAACACATATCTCCACAGTGTTTTTGCGGATGAACTCGCCCATCAATTTGTTTGCTATCAGTCACGTATCTTCACAGTGTGTTTACGGATAAACATCACCCTGAGCTTCACATCGGCCTACCACCCTCAGGCTAATGGCCAAGCAGAAAGAACTAATTGTACATTAAAGACCTTCCTAAGGTCTTATGTAAATGACCAACAAGACAATTGGGCCGACTTGCTACCATGGGCTGAGTTGTCACACAACACGCATATTGCTGCCGCCGCCATGGATGTCTCTCCATTTTAAGTGGTGTTTGGCTGTCAACCACGACTACCCTTGCTGTGATTTCTAGTTTGCCTCTGCGTTTCCAGTGTTTGTTCCAGTCTCATTCCAGCCTTGTTCCAGTCCTGTTCCAGTCTCATTCCAGTCCTGTTCCAGCATACTTCTATTCCAGCATCCTTCTATTCCAGCATTCCTCTGTTCCAGCGTCCTTCTGTTCCAGCATCCTCCTGTTCCTTCGTCTCCCCAGGTAGTACCTCTCGGACTGTCTTCTCGGTACTGACCTCTGCCTGTTCTTGACTAGTTGATCGCCACTTGGATTTGACCTTTGCCTGTTTCCTTGACCACGCCTGCATGCTGCCTGGAACTGACCTTTGCCTGTCCACTGACCATGTCTGCACACTGCCTGGAACTGCCTGACCACTGACCTCATCTGACTGCCGCCTGGAACCTGACCCCTGCTTTGGCTGACTATCCACGGACTGACCACTGGTATTGACCCCTGCTTTGGCTGACTATGCTATCTTGACTCTGGCCTTGATACTTGCCATACATTCAGAGACTTTATTCTGGCCTTTCTGGCACCCCAGACTTCTAGCCTGAATATTGACCGCGCACCCTTGATCGTGGTGAGCACACCTCTGAAGTTTCTCTCAAGGAGATCCTGCAAGGCCCACCTAAGACAGGTGGCCTGGGTAACCAAGGGCTCAACCTGAGAGAGCCCTGGGTTGCTATTGGTGAAGCTCCAACTAGCCTCTGTCTCCTCTTGTGCTCCGCCTACTGGTGGCAGGTGTTCTCTGGGTCCGTCCAGAGAGCCTACCATTCCTGCACTAGACCAAGGGTCCACCTCCTGGCGCAACAGCAGATTGAAGAAAACCTGATAAACACTGCAGGTTAATCAGAATGTCTATTCACTGATTATTTTCTCTTCCCTTTTTTTTATTTCTATTTTTTTCTGAGCAATCTCTCTATAGGCCGAGAGGAGTCAAAAAATACAGGCTTGAATTTACTCTTCTCCTTGCAGTTCCCCTGTTATGGGGTCCTTGCCATCAGTACCCCAAACTTTCAGCTGAACTGTTCCCAGGCTGTAATAGCAACGAGTCTGAATAGTTCTCTAAGATAAAGTACTCTTCTAAATTTCTTGGTCACTTACTATTAGGCATGCAAATGAAAGTCCTGGGCTCCAATTCCTTTCCAGACCTAGAGTTCTGGTTCTGTATGTAGGTTTAGGTTATAACTCCAATGATATCCATCCCCAACCTCCTTGAGATGGCTTGTTTCTCTCCCTCTGCTGCACAGCTCTGAGCCATTCCCCAGAAAAAACCCAGGCAGTAGAACAAAAACCTTGCCTTTTTTTTTCCAATGGTTTCACTCCCACTTGGTACAACACTCTCTTTTCCTTCCTGGTTGCTGGCCTGCTCTCATAGGCTCAGTAATATCAGATGGTCTCCTCTTGATGTACATTGCCAGGGTAACCATGTAGCTGCTCATTCTGAGGCAGAGGCATGGACTTCATGCAGTACACACAGACAGCTTCTTTGGCATCTCTCCTCTCGCAGATGAGAAATAACTAGCGGGCTTCACAGGCATTAAAGTCCCTTTGGAAGGTGTGAGACATAGTTTTATCAGTTAATTTTAAACATTTTCCCAATGCCAACACAAAGTAAGCTTAGGGGTAGGGACCCAAAATAAGGAACTTTGCAACATACTATATGTTAATATATAGAATGAAATAATGTGTATTGTTTGTTTTATTTGTATGCTATGTATTTTATTGTGTCAAGTTTCTGTAATCTGCATTGAACAGTAATGGAAAGAGAGGAACATAAGAATGAATACATAAACAAATTTGCTTATAAATATATTGTGGTAAGGGAAACCAAAATACACACTGTACTTGAGGATGAAAAGGAGAGGAAAATTAAGGAGTACTTATTATGTATCACAGCCATTTGGTAGAGCCAAATCAAGGAAGATTTGTCAAACTTCAGTAAATGAAATGAAATAAACTGTTTGGCTAGGACAATAAATGCAGGTCATAAAAATGTTTCAAAACGCACATCTGTGAGGCAGGTGTTTCTATGTACAGTGTCTGCGCACTGGGCAATTTGTTCTGTAAGGGTAGCCTGGGATAAGAGAATACCAAATTATAATTGTGCCTGTGGGCAGGGGTCTAGAAAAGCTTCCACAAGAGAGATAATTACAAGGAAATAGTTCAGAAACCTGTTCTACTGCAGACACAAATGCTTTAGTGTGTTGACTTTGGTGTTCTTAGAGACAGTATGGGTTGGTCTAGCATTAAAATTATGCTTATTTACATGGAGGGCAGTTGAAGCATTTTTAATGTTATAACATCTAAAAATGATAGTCCAGCCTACTAAGATCAAATTGTCCATCACCAGTTGGATGATGATGATAACAATGCTTTACAATGCAAAAGTAATATAGAAATTCAAGAATAACCAGGTGTTCCATTATCCATGCCATGCCACATTTGTATGCTGCTCATGCTATCAGTCACACTCAAAGATGTATATTTGCACTGCCTTGTCAGGACATGTCATGATTGAATTTGCTTTGTTAGAGTCCCCTCTTGGTATCCCACTCAAAACTGTTCCTTAAAATCTTAATTAAAGAAAACATACAAACAAGATGCATTTCTCGTTCTGTGCATCTCCTGCAGGTGTGCACTTGTGTATGCCCATAAACTTTGCTTCTGAATATTGTCTGGCATCCCTGAAGGTAAAAGTGCATGCACTGTGTAACAGTGTGCACACTTTAAAATGCCGTATCATGTATGTGTTTCATTGATCCACAGTGGAGAAAAGAAATGTTTATGGATTGGGGACTTCAGGGGAATGACTTTCTAAGCATACAGAACATGCTATAAAGGCCCATCATTTTTCTGCAACATGTAAAAAGTCAGATTATTGGCACAATATAACTGAGCAAATCATTGTGTCCTTATTAAGGATGTGAATCGTTTTTCAACGATTAAAATTATCGTCCGATAATGTTTATATCGTCTTAAATCGTTATAGAACACGATACAATAGAAATTTTAACGATTTATCGTTAAAAATCGTTAAATCGTGTTAGTGCGCACTAACTCGAGTTAGTGCGCACTAACTCCCCGTTAGTGCGCACTAACTCGATTTAGTGCGCACTAACTGAAAATGATACAAATAAACACTTTCCAGGTCACTGAAGGTCAGTTAGGAATGAATATGTGTTCCTATTGGCTGGCTGCCCTCTTATCTATTGATGTTACCAAGGTTACCACTGAGGTGATGGTTGGGGGGATGGGAAATGGAACTGGAAACTAACGAACACCAACAGAAAATGAAACAAAGTGTTCACACTTCCCAGGTCAGTAAAGGTCACTTAGGAATGAATATGTATGTATGTATTCCTATTGGCTGGCTGTGCTCTTATCTATTGATGTTACCAAGGCTAATACTGAGGTAATGGTTGGGGGGGATGTGAAATGGAAACAGTTGGAAGCTTGACAAAAAAAGTAATGTAATGATCAGCACTCACGTGACTAGAACTTGTTTGTTTATTATTTTTGTTAGCAGGCACCTGAAATGCTAGTGCATGTTGAATTTGCCAATCACTGTGCATTTTAGAAAGGTGGTGCTGGCTGGAACTGTACACAGTTCAAATATATGTAATTGATTGTTGGTAAGTGTATTTTTTAAGTAGCCACACTGGCACAAGTATGTTTACTTTTCCTCCTACTTAACTCACTAGCTCAGCTTTGTAAGAAGGGCTTCTCTGCTTGTGTGTTGTTTTTGTTTGGTGTGAGGAGAGCAGAAACATCAGATCTTTATTCAATCTACTACAGTCATCTCTTACAGTGCCCTATCCCTATTAATACCAGGAGTGTTGTGACCTTCCTGCACACAGTGCCCTAACCCTGATACCAGTCTGAGACAGCTCCCTCCCTGCATTACTAGTGAGAGGCTGGCTTCACAGACAGGGGGGAGCTGCCTGACCCTCACTCCTGACTTCCCCCATGTCCCAGCTAGTGAATGGTGTGTGGGTGAGGGGGGGGGGGGGAGGATGGTGAAGTCTGAGACAGCTCCCTCCCTGCATTACTAGTGAGAGGCTGGCTTCACAGACAGGGGGGAGCTGCCTGACCCTCACTCCTGACTTCCCCCATGTCCCAGCTAGTGAATGGTGTGTGGGTGAGGGGGGGGGAGGATGGTGAAGTCTGAGACAGCTCCCTCCCTGCATTACTAGTGAGAGGCTGGCTTCACAGACAGGGGGGAGCTGCCTGACCCTCACTCCTCCGGGGTATTGTGATCTTCCTGCACACAGTGCCCTATCCCTGATACCAGGGGTGTTGTGATCTTCCTGCATGCAGTGCCCTATCCCTATTAATACCAGGAGTGTTGTGATCTTCCTGCATGCAGTGCCCTATCCCTATTAATACCAGGAGTATTGTGATCTTCCTGCATGCAGTGCCCTATCCCTGATACCGGGATGTGTGCAAGAAGATCACAACACCCCCGGTATCAGGAATAGGGCACTGTGTGCAGGAAGATCACAACACCCCCAGTATCAGGAATAGGGCACTGTGTGCAGGAAGATCACAACACCCCTGGTATTAGGGATAGGGCACTGTGTGCAGGAAGATCACAACACTCCTGGTATTAATAGGGATAGGGCACTGTGTGCAGGAAGATCACAATACCCCTGGTATCAGGGTTAGGGCACAAGTTCTAGTCACATTGACTGATCACATTACTTGTTTTGTCAAGCTACCAACTGTTTCCATTTCCCATCCCCCATATACTGTCAGTAGGAAACTTGGTAACATGAATAAATAAGAGGGCAGCCAATAGGAATACATATTCATTCCTAAACTGACCTTAACTGACCTGAAAAGTGTCAAATTGTATCATTTTCAGTTAGTGCGCACTAACTCCCAGTTAGTGCGCACTAATCGGAAAAAACAATTTTTTAACTAAAAAATCGTGCCTAAGACGATTTTCTTGCCCTGCCACACGATTTCTATCGTTAAGACGATATGGAAAACGATTCACATCCCTAGTCCTTATACTGTTGTTATGGTTATTGATGTTTGGGTGGATCCTTGGACACTGTGGCAGCTGACCACGTCCACGGGGAGCAGTCTCATGAGGGACCTCGGTGTCAGGCTAGACTCTGGACACACAAACACAGATTTGAATCTTTATTTAAACAGTTTTGGAAACCACCAGAGGTGGCAGTAGTGAGTAGTAGATGTTGAGCCCAGCTGGGTGAGTATCCCACAGGACGCTGGAACAGCGAATCCTCTGCTTGGCTGTGCTGTAGTGGAAAGAGACTGAGAGTTATGAGTACACAGTGAGAAACATACAGAGTCCCAGGTAGAATAGGAGAAGCTCCGAGATAGGGAGAGCAGGCCCTCAAGGAGTGAGTACCTGATCCCTTAGAGCAGGGAGACTCAGTGGTATTGTACTCACACAGTGATTCCACTAGACGAGAGGTCTGGCACTGGAACAGAGGGCAGGCCCTCGAGGAGCGAGTACCTGGTTCCAGGGAAGCAGTTCGATGGAATAGATGGTAGTTGTACTCACAGATGGAAACTGTTAGTGAAGTCTTCCAAGTAGAAAGGGTTGTAGATGCAGGCAGCGACTCAGGGAACATGGGTCCTCGAGGAGCGAGTACAGGTTTCCTGAAAGCACCTGAAAGAAGCAGAAGAGGCCCCCGAGGAGCGGGTACCCCGTTAGCAGTAAGAGTTCCAGATAACGCTGGAGTGGCAGAGTAGCTTTGGTACGGAGAGCGAATCCCGTCCGTAGAGTTCCGGTTGCTAACTCGATTAGCTAGCAAAGGTGGTAGGCTTAAATATCCGGGCAGCGTGACGTCATCTCAGGGGGACGCCCCTGAGGTTCGCGCCAACGAGGAAATAAAGATGAGGGTGGCGTGCGCCCTATGGTACCTTGGAGGAGCATGGTGGAAAGCAGCACCAAAGCCTGTCTGGGGACGCTGGAGAGGATGGCAGACAGACGCCGTGGCAGCCAGTAGTCTGAGGTGAGCGGGAGGAGCTGCAAGAAGAATGAGGCAGGTGGGGCGAAGCCGTCGCAGACCAATGGTCACAACAACTGTTCCTAGAATGCCTGGTGAAGATCATGATGAGGGTGTAGCACATAATGTGGAAATGAAGGACAGCGCTTCCCAAATGATACAAAATTATTAACTTATTGATCCTGATTTGTCCTGGTCTTTTAATGTAGAAGGAATGAAAAAATAGCCTTCAAGGTGAATTTTCAAAATGTTACATACATAAAAATTAGCAAATATGTGCATAAGTAGCCACTTCTCGCATATTCCATATTTTATAAAAACCCAAAATACACTCATATTGTAGCTTTCACGTGCATACACACGTGTAAAAAAGCATTTCTGGGCAGGGCCAACACTTAGGCACATAGTTGCAATTTTAAAAGACAATTACTCGCATAGATTTTCGAACTCACTTGCATATTTTAACGCCTGTAAATGATTTGGTGTAAGCGATAATAAATATGTTTATTGTGTGGTACTGACTGGATGGGAGGTCTGGGTAAACCGTGGGAAGTTCAGGCTGAAGAACTAGGAGAGTCTCACACAATACTCGATATGTAGTCACATTATATAATTTATATAGAAACATTATGATATTCTCAATTTTTGCAATTCCTTTCCAAATAATTTATTTTATTTATTTACTTAAATGATTTATATCCTGACACTACAACATTTGTGGTAGGGTACAACAAAATATGCATAAATCAGCATAAAATAGATAGTAGAACATTAGCTGGGTTCAAAAAAGGTTTGGATAAGTACTTGGAGGAGAAGTCCATTAACGGCTATTAATCAAGTTTACTTAGGGAATGGCCCCTGCTATTAATTGCATCAGTAGCATGGGATCTTCTTAGTGTTTGGGTAATTGCCAGGTTCTTATGGCCTGGATTGGCCTCTATTGGAAACAGGATGCTGGGCTTGATGGACCCTTGGTCTGACCCAGCATGGCAATTTCTTATGTTCTTATGTTCTTATTAAAACTTTGACAACAGAATAAATATAAATAGAACTAAGCAGACATGCTATTGCAGACATTAAACAAACAGGATTATGAACCATAACTTTCTATTTGTAGTTTTGTCTACTGCTGCACACTGAGCTGAGCATTTCAGCTGGACCAGGATCCATTCCTTGAGTGGTAAACACCATTCCTAGTACAGATCCCTGGAGCACTCCATTTTCTTCCTCTGACTTTGGGAAAACTGATCCTATAGTCCTATACACTTTCCTATTTTTTAACCAGTTATAAGTCCACAATAGGACATCACATCCTATCTCATTACTTTTTTGTAATTTACTGAGGAGTCGTTCATGAGGGACTTTGCCAAAAGCCTGCTGAAAATCCGGATACACTTTCCACTGGCTTTCCTTAATTCACATTCTTATTTATGTCTTCAAAGAATTATAATACATTGATAAGGAGGACTTTGCTTCATTAAATCCATGCTAGCTTCTCCCCATTAAGCCAAATCTCATGTCTATGAGGAGAAGGCAGGAGGGTGGATACCGGCAATGGGGAAAATGAAAGGTTGTTGGCGGCAAAGGTTACAAATGGAAATGAAGGCTTCATATGAATGATGAATGGTGTACAGATGGAAGGGAGACAAAAGGAATGAAAGAGGAAAACGGCGATGTAAGTAGAAGCTACAAGTTGTGAGAAAAGCTTGAGAAGAGCGAGAAGAGATGGTAATGGAGAGAAAAGAGATGGAAGACATGAAGAAAAAGATGGGAGAGAATGAAGAAGAAAGACAGAATTTGAGACCTTGGTGGGCTAGTGGCAGCGGTAAGTGGTGACCCTATGGTAGAAACGGCTCCAGGGCCTGGCTCTTCCCACCCCATCCCCCACTGCTCATGTGCAAAAGGGCTCATCCATACACACGCCCTAGAAAATATCAGAAGGAACATTGCTTGTGAGCTGAAACGTTATCTGGGTAAAGTTATCCGGATAACTTTTCCAGGTATTCAGTGGAACATACCTGCATAAGGGTTCTGCTAAATATACCAGAATAAAGTGACCCAGATAAAATTAGCCAGGTAACTTTAGGACAGGTAGATTTCCAATCAGACATGACCTGCTAACTTTCTCCGGGTAACACACAAAATATGAAAGCTGCCCAGACAAAGTGAAATTGTAACCTGGTAATACCTCCAGCACTGCCTTTAGTTGCTTAAGGTAAATTTTGTGCTAATAAGGGGTTACCTGATCAAAATTTAGCTTGGGCGCGGGGAGACATTTTCAAATCTTCCTAGTAGGTAAGCTAAAAATATAATGTTATCTAATCTATAATTTTATTTATCCTAAGATCCACACACCCCTGAAACACCAATGTAATTAAACTGCCTCAACAAACAAAGAAGCAGAACACCTCTCTATTATAGTCAAAACCAATCAAAGAGAGGGAAAAGGATCAATCGTCCAATCCACAAAATTTCAACTAACTAAAAGCAAATGACAATATCATAAAGATCTTTGCTTTGGAATTTCAATTCAAGTTTTTGAACTCATTGGCTGAGATAGTGCTTGTCCAGTAGGGATTGAAGAATGTTGGCCGCTTCATGCAAAAAAATTTTTGAGTGATATCCCCTGAAGAAGATTGTTTTCTACAATCGAAACATGATTCATGTCGGGAAAGATTTAATTGATATTTCACAGAGCATGGCTAAGTATTCCTTTTTCTAAATTTTGGAATTTATATGAATTTTTAACTTTGGTGAGAAGTATAGTTTTGGTTTCACACTTAAATTTTTGAACCTTTTTTAGGGTAATTTGGAAATAAAATTAGGGTGAAAAAAGAAAAAAACATTAATAAAATTCAGCATTGATATAAGCAAAATGACAATAAATGATTGAACATTAAATCCTGCTTTGTAAGCTGACTAAGGCTTGCGGCCCATTGTGAGGCGAGAGGCCGCAGATTGAAATTCCAAAGCAAAGATCTTTATGATATTGTCATTTGCTTTTAGTTAGTTGAAATTTTGTGGATTGGACGATTGATCCTTTTCCCTCTCTTTGATTGGTTTTGATTAAACTGCCTCAATACAGAATGTTATCCTGATAGGAGGAAGTGACATCACTCCCCATGATTGCAGCTTAATCCTGAGCTCCCTGACTTCACCGGGTATAACTCAAGCCTTTTAGCAGCAAAAGAGCCCAAAAACTGAGACTAGCGACTGATAAGACTTACTAGCACTTCTCTCGATGTTGGCGAAGAGAAAAACAGTGGACTTACGTAAATACTCGTACTCCAAGAGTGGAGAGGAGCCCAAGGACATGCGATCCAAAATGGCGCCGGAGGATACCATAGAAGAAACAGAGGAGGCAAGTGGTAACTCGAGCGATCTAAGCGGCGACTACCTGACTCGCACAGAAATGAGGGGCTGGTTCGGGGAACTGAGGCAAGATCTCAAAAATTATAAGGTAGAAGTTTCCACTATAATCTCTGAACTCCGGGAAGAAATGGTGGAGATAGGCAGGAGGGTCGATGAGGCTGAGATCCGCTTAGACACGCATGGCGAAAGCTGGCACAACTTGCAAAAAGAACAAGATGACTTGCAACTGACCTGCCAAACCTTGTCAGATAAACTCGAGGATTTAGAAAATCGGAGCCACCAGTGCAATATACGCATTTGCGGTGTGCCGGAAACTGAGGAGGTTTCAAATTATGTCTCAGTAGTAGAAAATATCTCTAAATTCTTCCTCGGGGACAGCGCAACCACTTCAAATAGATAGGGCCCACTGAACCTTAGGGCTGAAACTGGAGAACAAGCCACGTGATATTGTGGTGTGTTACCATTCATTCACCCAGAAGGAGAAAATTGATAATGTGGCACGGAGACAACATTTATGGCAGTGGGAAGGCCATGATATCACCATCTTCGCGGACCTGTCATCGGCTGCCTTGAGGAAACGTCAAGAATTTTGATGCATCACTACCAAGCTGACAGCGGCTGATGTACGCTACCGATGGTTCTTCCCGGGCGGCCTGGTATTTATGCTGCAGGGGATATCACATCAAGTTAAAACTGTGGAGGAGGCTGCAGGGATCTTGTGAGAGGCTGTCATGTCCATCGAGATACTGCAGCTGATACCCAGGGCCGCGAACAACACAGTCATGGCACAACCTCAATGGCAAAGGGCCATGAAGGCTAGGCAACGACTTCAGAGAAACCCGGACAGGAATGCGAGAGTCACTGTTCCTGCGTGAGCACCTGTGGTTATGTTGTGCCTAATATCAGTTGGAGATATTTGCCGCTGTGTACTCAGTGGTCAGAGAGTGCCATTACTGAGTTTGTTTTACAAGACAGAGACCAAAACGTTTGGGCTCAAAGTTTGCTTTACATAAGCTTAAAGTCGAATATTGCTTAACAGATATGAAGGACCAATAACGGGAGATCAGAGTGTATATCATGGCTTCCTACGAAAATATCTGGGACATGGAGATGGTATCCCAGGACGGAGAGATGGGTGGGTGGGGGGAGGGGAATGGGAAGGGAAGGGAAGACTGTATTTCTGTGATGAGGTGGTTTTATTTTTATTTTGGGGCTGGGTTAACGCTTTTATAGTGAACAGTTCTGGTGGGGGAGGCTTGGTGATCAGAGCTTATTCTGGCACACAACCTAGGTTGGAGAAGAAGCAATCACATGGGGGAGATGTTATTCAACTGGCTATGTGGGTAAACGACACTAGATGGTATACACATATACAGGGGGAAGGAGGGCTGGTGAACATCAGTGGCAACTTTTAAATGTCTTTCCTTAAATGTGAAAGGTCTCAATGCTCCACGAAAAAGACAACTGTTATTCAAAGAACTGGATAGACTATGTTTGGATGTGGTGTTTATCCAAGACACATTTAAGGAAACATCAAGAGCTGATTAGATCTGATAAATTCCCACATCAATTTTGGGCGGCAGTTTCCTTAACAACTAAATATGCAGGGGTGGGAATTTTAATACATAAAAGACTTCAATTTGAGCTAAAGGAGATTCATTCCGACCCTAATGGTAGATATCTGATGGTCAAATTGTCAGTGGGAAGGGAACTCTTCACCTTGATTACAGTATATGAACCTACGTCTCACAAGGACATATTTTACCATTCCTTAAACCACATATTAGCGACTAAGCTAGAGAGGCACTCGGTTATAGGAGGTGACTTTAATCTCACTCTCAACCTGAGGTTAGATAACTCCTCTGGGCATAGTACCAACCCCAAACTAGCTAGAAATGCAATAAAAGCATTCATGAACAGTCAGGACGTGATGGACATATGGAGGTCCAGATATCCCAGCTCACGGAACTATACATTCTTCTCCCACCCTCATGAGAGCTACTCTTGCCTGGATATGTTCCTGGGTAGCAAAGGTTTAATCCCCAGGGTAACGGCAGTTGATATTGAACCTATCCTATGGTCCGACCATGCCCCCATATGGTTTACTTTGCGGATACAGGATTATGATAGAGGACTCAGGTTCTGGAGGCTTAATGATACCATAAGCGCCAACACCTTCTATGTTGCCCAGGTGGTTGACGACATAAAATATTATTTAGCCATGAACAATACAGGGGAATTAGACACGGTGGTGATTTGGGATTGCCTAAAGGCGGTATTGTGGGACAAATTTATTGCCAGAGCTACATACTAAAGAGACAAAGAAACAGTGAATGTGACAAGTTGCTCACTAAATTAAAAGAACTTGAACAGCTCCATAAAAATACCCGCTCAACACACACAAACACCACTCAAATAATTGACATACGCAATCGCATACCATCATTGGACGCTGCGACGATAGCACATCAACTAGAATTAATGCAGCAAAAATATTTCGAAGGTGGCAATAAGCCTGGAAAGTTGTTGGCCCATACCTTAAAGTGCCGGCAGGCCCAGTCCATAATAGTAAAGATAAAAAAGCAGGACGGCAACATACTGACCAATAAAAAATCCATATGCCAACGTTTTCACCAGTTCTATTCAGAATTGTACTCTGTGGACGAGATTATTAGAATGGAGGAGATAGATAAGTACTTAAAGACCTCAATGTTACCAGAACTGAATGGAGATTATTCGCCTACCTTGTCAGTAAAGTGAGGTATCCGGCAGGGATGTCCCTTGTTGCCACTCTTATTTACAATATTTCTGGAACCCTTTGCTATTCACATTAGGAATAATCCGGACATTAGGGATGTAGAGGTGGGGCAGTTTTCCTCAAAACTGTCATTATTTACAGATGACATTTTGCTAATGATTACGGAGCCAGAGTCGTCCCTGCCAATTCTGACATCTGCATTAGATGACTTTAGTAAGGTATCTGATTAGAAATTGGGAAAAGTCGGAAATTCTTAACATAAACGTCACCCCTCATTTGAAGTCTCTACTTAGCATCTGATTCCAATTTAAATGGGCACATAGGAAACTAAAGTACTTGGTTGTGCAAATCAGTGCCACTCGAACTTGCTTCAATTGAACCTTGACCCCTTATGGTTTAAGATGTGCCAGGACCTAGAGGAAAGGAATAGATACCGAATTTCATGGCTTGGCAGGATTTCCGCTGTCAAAATGACGGTCCTGCCCAAATAGCTATATCTATTCCAAACCTTGCCAATCGAAATCCCAAGAAAGAGGTTAGCTCAATGGCAGAAGAGATTAATGGCCTATATTTGGGGAGACAAAAGACCTCGGACAGCATGGTGTATTATGTTTCAATCTTGACATCAGGGAGGTTTGAGTGTCCCCAACCTCGAAAGATATTATAAGGCTGCACAATTTAAAATGTTAGTGGACTGGCATAGACAATATGGGGCAGATTTTAAATACTTGCGCAAGCGCGTACTTTTGTTCACACAGCAGGCGCGAACAAAAGTACGCTGGATTTTATAAGATACGTGCGTAGCCGCGTGTATCTTATAAAATCCAGGGTCGGCACGCGAAGGAGGTGCACATTTGTGCAACCTGCACGCGCCGAGCCCAGCGCGCGCTGCCTGTTCCCTCCGAGGCCGTTCCGACTTCAGAGCGGCCTCGGAGGGAACTTTCCTTCGCCCTCCCCCCACCTTCCCCTGCCTTCCCCTACCTAACCCACCCCCCGGCCCTATCTAAACCCCCCCTTACCTTTGTCGGCAAAGTTACGCCTGCTTTCAGCAGGCGTAACTTTGCGCGCATCGGCCCGCTCCGTGGTCCGGTCCCGGGGGCTGTTCCGGAGGCTGTGGCCACGCCCCCGGAATGCCCCGGTCCGAAACCACGCCCATGTCACCGCCCCCAAAATGTCACACCCCGCCCCCTAAACGCCGCATCATCCCGCCACGCCCCCGACACGAAGCCCCGGGACTTACACGCATCTCGGGGCTCTGCGCGCCTATGCAAAATAGGCGCACCAGCACGCAGGGGTTTTAAAATCTAAACCCTGGGTTTACTTCAGTCAACAACTGTTTGGAGAAGTACCACTCACTAGTATATTATGGCAACCTAAGAAAACTTGGACCATACAACCTAGGGATATCCTTCCACCCTCTATACTGTTATCTTTAGATCTCTGGGTTGGTAAGGGCCATTTATTACTAGGAACAAGGGAATATCATAATAGCATGTACCTATATGCGAATAGTGCCTTTACACCGGGTTATGTGAACCCTGCCTTCAGGGTATGTCAATCCAAGGGCATACAAAACTGGGAGCATGTGTGGGGAATAAAAGGCCTGGTTCCTTTTCAGGATATGCAATTGAATACAAATTGTCAGATCCTGATATTTATCCTTACCTCCAATTACGACACTTTGCAAATGCCTCCATGATCAGAGATCATTTACAAGGAAAGTCTGATTTTGAAATTCTATGTTGGAAAGCTGACCACGCCACCAAGCTTCTTTCGATCATTTACAAATTGCTGGGGCAGGAGCCTTTCCGGAAGACCACACATATGTTAGCTTGGGAAAGCAACCTCCATAAAATCTTCTCTCAGCGGGAATGGGAGGGGATTTTCAAATAAAGTGGTAAAGGGCTTATTGCAGCCTCTTTGATTGAAAACTCTTTAAAATTGCTATTCTGATGGCACTACTGACCACTACGACTCCATAGAATGCTGCCTGATTTATCAGACCAATGCTGGAGAGGTTGTCTAATGGTGGGTGGAATTGCACACCGATCCGACTTCTTTGGACTAATATCAAGATCTGGCTTGGTCAGCTATTCAAGACCACCCTGGTGATCCATCCTCATCATGCTTTATTGGGTATTTCCCTTTTCCCAAATAAGGAGCATGAGAGTAGATTGGTCAATTATATTTTCATGGCCACCAGGACTGAAATTGCTAGGAAATGGAAGTTACCTGAACCACCCACATTAGTTGAAGTTCAACACAAAGTCAGGAAACTATACATATTAGCGGAAATCACTGCACATAATAAGAAAACCATCGGGCGGTTCCAAAGAACTTGGCAAACTTATTGCACATGGAAGGAGAGTGTGAACATCCTAGCAGTTTACAATAGTAGCCCCCATATGCACCCACCACCCTATTACAGAGCGGGGTTTTGGAGGGAGGGGGGATGAGGGGAGGGTAGTTTAATGGGAAAATACAATAAAATCGACATGACAACCAGTTTTGGTTAATAAGTTCTTTTATTGTAACCCCTTTCTATACTATATATTTTTACTGCTATAGTATACAGTATGTTTATTGGCCCGTTGTTCTCATTGTTCTACTCTGGGTTATACATGCTGATTGTCAGGATTATATGAAGGGGCTTGTATTGTGTTAATATCACTTGCTATTATCTCTAGTTCAATGTGCCTTGTTGTGTTCTCAATAAACTTCAAATATATTAAAAAAAAAAGAATGTTATCCTGATATATCGGTTAAAAACAAGTGCATTCAAGGGCAGTATTAGGAACAGTGTACAGGCCTTATTTTTGTATTTTACCTTTTAGCAATGATTGGAATTTACAGTTTATAACAACAATCCAGAATAATAAATCTTCTCTCTCTGGACACTTCTTTCCACTACAGTACTCTCACGTGACTTCATTAAATGTCATTCCCACAGAAGTATTTGCTGCAAGCAGACATTTGAAGGCAACACTGTGTGCAGTGCCTTTCTGGCAGCTGAGATGTTGGCTTGTGATATTAATACTTCTTGACTAAGTTTCAGTTTAAATTGCAATCCACTCACTAAATCAACAGTACAATAAGCACTGATGTGCATCGGCACGCTTCAGCACTGTGCAGTTGCAGTCTTTACTCATTTTTATCTACAAGGGATGCGCAGGGGGGAAAAATGTTGTTTTCTTTCTTTTTTTTTTTTTTTTTCATTGAGGGAAGTATTTGGGTTTCGCTGTGTTCAATATTTATTTTGGTTTCTGTCATTTGCTGAACCAAAATTAAATATTGAGGTCTGTATTCAGTGCCATGAGCATCAGATTGGGCTGGGCCTATCAGATTTGGGAAACTCAGGCAATACGTGGCTCTTGATCACTGTGGGAACCTGGGAACAGAAAGGTTAGCTGGGCAACTGGTCACTCACCCCCCCCCCCCCCACACACACACACACACACCCCTATCTTTGTGAACCTGGGAACAGAAAGGTTAGCTGGGCAACTGGTCACTCACCACCCCCCCCTCTCACACACACACACAGACACATACACACACCCCTATCTTTGTGATGCTTCCAGGAATAGCTATGTTTTATGCCTCCAGGAAATCTCCCCCTTCTGAGCAGCTGGCTCACGGCGGAAGTTATAAGATCCGTGACTTCTGCCATCTGCAAGCTGCTCATAAAAAGGAGCCCCACCCCGTGCAGGATGCTGCATGCTGCTGCTGGGCCTGCACACCGTTGTCGCCACCCTCAGCCGTGCCTCTTCAGGACCCCGGGTGGCACAGCTGCTGCCACCACCAGCTCTTGCCTGGCTCAGTGGCAGTGGTCCCTCCACTACCCCCCCTGCTTGAAACTGGAGACATAGATGTCAGCCGGATGCTGGGCAGAAGGAGGAGAGGAGAAAGCCTGGGAGCAGGGAGTGGAGGGAAAAAGGAGGGGACTTGAGAGAGCAAGAGGAGAGGGTGGGACAGAGAAGAGAGGAGAGAGGAGGGGAACTGGAAGTGGAATAGAGAGAGAGAGAAAGCAAGAGGAGGCCGGGGGCAAGGACAAAAGGAGGTGGATGGAGGCTGAAGGAAAAAGGGGGAAAGGGGAGTGAGAAAGGGTTTTTAAGGGAGGATGGGAGTGGGCTGGGAGAGGGGAAAGAGGGGGATGGAGGCTAGGAGCAGGGGAGAGACCAAGGGGAGGGAAGGGATGGGGCAGAAACAGAGGGGAGAGAGAAAGAGTAAGAATAGGACAGGGCAAGGGAAGAGAGGAGGAGATTGTGGGCTGAGGGGAGAAGAGGGAGACAGGAGATGAGAAATACTGAAGGGATAGGAGGGGCTAAGAGCAGGGAAGAGAGATGATAGAGGCTGCCGGGGGCAGGGAAGAGAGCAAGCAGAAGGGGTGTGGTCAGGGAAGAGAAAGGAGGGGACTGAGGCAAGAAGAAAGATGGGGCTGTGGTGACACAAGAAAGAGCAAGCGGGAGAGAGAGAGGTTAGGGACTCGGGAACAAGAGGGGGCTGAAGCTTATGGGGTGCCGGCAAGAGAAGGTGGAGGGATGCTAGCAAGAAAGAGTAAGAGGGTAGAAGGGAGGCAGGGAGATCAGTGGGGATACTGGTTCTGGGCAAAATGTGGGGAGAGAGGAGAGGCACAAGGGGAGGATAGGAGGAATTATGTTGAGATCACCAAGGCCTCGCCTTCATTTTCCTGGCGGATATTATTTTGGAGCTGCCAAGCCTTTCTTGCTATTCTTGTGGAGGGGTTTGGGTACAATTAGTTTGCCCCTATTCCAACCAAAAATGTGTTCAGTTACCCCTGTGCAGCACCATTCATCTGACTAATTACCCAGACAAATGGCAGGATTTGAAAATCTCACCACATTCGCTGGCCCTGAGATAGCCAGATAACTGTTGTTTTATCAGGTTAAAAATGTATCCAGCTAGCTTGGGGGCAGGGTAGGGTCATTCCAAGAAGGATCCTGCTACCTGATTAAAGGCCTCATTTACTAAACAGTTTTCCCATAGACACAGAATGGGAGAAAAGCCTTGTTAAATTAGGCCCTAAGGGGCCGATGCAATAAATATGTGCAGAAAGTGGGCGCTGAACAGTATTGCATCGGCCCCTAAGGTAGCTAGATAAATACCAATTTTCAGTGTTATCTAGCTAACATAGCAGGATAAAATTCTGCAATCCTAAAGCTATCCGTGTAACTATCCCTGCAAAGTTAGACAGCCAGACAGGTAATAGGGACCTCATTAAATTAAAAAAAAAAAAAAAAAAGAAGCAAATGTTCAAAATGGTTTGTCCGACTAAGTTCAGGACTCAGCAGGACAAATTTGGGGATTTAAATATGTCCTCTGCTACCCAGATAAGGTTTAGCTGGGAAAATCATTACTCAGCAAAAATGTATCTGGATAAAAAAGAGGCATTTTGGAAGGGGGAAGGGGCTTAAAATTAGCTGGGTAGCACTGAATATCAGTCACACAATGATGAGATTTGTCTGAGTTTCCTCACTCCGAAGGACATCAAATCTTCACAAGAGAGCACTGTTCTGTTCGTAATTCTCACTCTGCATGTAAAAGTGGCCCTACCCCCTATACTACTACCTAAACCTCACCTCGAGTTACTAGGTGGGCCTCCTATAGTAGCATAAATAGCTAACTACTACAAGGGCCTTGTAAATATGTTCTCTCTCTCTCTCTCCCTCCCTCCCTTTTCGTATCTCATGTGATATTTACTGCCTTTTGATAAATCTAGGCCCAAGCTAATTACTCAGACAGATAGGGGGGTAATAAATTGCTGAGAGTTTAAACTCAGAGCATTGAATTTTACTAGAAAAAGACCAGTAAAGGTTATTTCTTCCTTCTCCCCCTGCCTCAGAAATAAACAAAAACCTTTCTGGTCCTCCTATCCTTCGCTGTATTTCCAACCATGTCCCAGTTTGAAACTGTGTCCCTTTTATTTCTAATAATATTTTTAAGAGGTGATTGAGCTTGTGCTAACTTAGTTCTACTAGGTTATCTCTGTTTTCTTTTTCTCAAGAGCCCCTTTTTTTGGACTGCTCCTTTCCTCCCCGTTAGATATTCTGTTGGAGCTAGAATATCCCAAATTGAGAAAAGCCCAAAAAAACCACGGTTACTCAAACAGGCCTTTAATGACTGACCTGCTGAATTGTTTTATTACAGCTTGAGTAATGGGTTTTCAGCTTCATTATTTATGTATACATGCGAGTTCATTTTATTATAATGGTAATTTTGTATATTTCTTTTTCTTCTTAATTTTATTTATTCTAAGGATTGATTGGTTAGTTTTTGGACGACATATTGGTGACATTCTTAATAATGTTCTGGTTACTTGTGCTATGCATTTGTTCTGTTTGTTAACCATTTTGATTACATGAGGAAAGGCAGTGTGTTAAAACAAATAAATTAAACTATAGCTGCTTCTAATATTTGGGACAACTCACTAAAAATAAGAATGTAAAATCTTTGCCATTTCCTTTTTCTCAAAGCAGAGGAATGAGCATGTCACTGTCCTTTTCATGACAGATCTTGACTTCATGGCAAAATTTACCAGCGAAACTGGTTTTACACACCCAGCAAAACAATGCCAGGTTTTCATTGCAGGCTGTTTTAATCACAAAGAGGAGAAAGATTCATGCATGCTCAGACCTGTCTTTTTCAAAATGCCTGTGCAGTGTATCTGGCATGGAAATCTGCAGGGAGCATTACACTTTAGAAAACTTTCTAAGAGACATCTTTGTAATGTTCCCTCTCCAGACAAGTCACTGGACAGTTGCTGTGTATTGCAGTACTTAATCGTTATTGAGCTGCTTGTTCCACAGCTATCCAGCCTTTTTCTTTGGCTTCATTTTTCCTTTCATAGAGAAATAGTGATAGCATTGCTTGTTTGTTTGTTTATTTGATTTAGATTCCGCTTTTCTGGCACTTCAAGAATTAAGTTACCAAAAAAAACAGCAAAGGATATCATATGCTGACATAACAGAACTATTTTCTTGGTCACACATGCCATATTACTTGCCCATTTTTTGTAAATAAAAATAAATATGAATGGTGGTAATAGACAAGCTTCTTCAGATTAGATTTAACCACCATTCCCTGAGCCTCCAAGCCACATAGAAGAGCTTTATTGCAGCTCTGAGTATCTGAGTCACATATGCCTCTGCCTCAGTGAAGCTCAGAAAACAATTCAAGTCTCTTTGTCCTGAATGGAGAAAAAATTCAGGTCAGCATTGACAGGGTTGAAACAATCATCCTGACTTGACTTGTCAAATAAAGTTTGCATGGTATCACAAATCTGTACAATCAACTGTTGAACAACTGGAAAAAAAAAACAAAACACTAGTCAAAAGTGAAGTGAAAACTCCATGAAAACCTACCCAAGAGTTGTCAACAACTCATTGTCAAGTGACAATACAGAAGAGAAGGTAGTATGCAGTAAGCTAAGTACTGTATGGCAGATACTGAGACATTATATACAGGGCCTCTGGTCCCCTCCTGATTCTGCAGTCATGGCCACTGTAAGAGCCACAAAATGCAGCCCTTGATCTGGAATTTTGCAGTCCCCGCGGAATCACAGGAGATCAAGAAACGGTGAGTGAATGGGCAATGGACGTGTGGGTATGCTTCTCAGCTCCCCATGCTCTACACATGCTGGCTAGCTGACAGGAAGAGATTAACAGTTCTCTAGACCTTAGACCTCCTCCTCCTCTGCCACCTGGGAACTGACTGGTGGGTTGAACCACAAGGCACTGCGGTATCCAGCACAGCACAAAGTGCAAGCCAGGTTAGAGGCACTAGAGAAGCAGGATGAGGACTGATCAGTTGGGACAACAAGAATCAGCAGGAGGAGGAGAGGAACTGGGGAACAAAAATCAGCAGAGGGAGAAGAAGGTCAAAGAGTGAGAATCAGCAAAGTAGGCAATAAAAAAGGGTGCGAGGAGATAGAGGGCATGTAGCAATTAAACAACCCTCCCATCTCTTTACATCTTTCCCTTTTTCCAATCCTGGTCTGCATCTTCTCTCTTCTTCCCCCTATCCTCCCCAATTTCAAGCCATCCTCCCTCCAATCCCAAGTTCTTCTCTCTCTCTCCCTCCTTTTCCATTTCCAAGATCTCTGTCATGCTCCAAGATCCCTTCTCCTATGCCTTCTTCCCCCCATCCCAGAGATCACTTCTCCTTCTTCTTCTCCTTCCCCATCCCAGTGATTCCATCCCAATGCTGATCTCCTTCCTTCCAACCCTGCAGCAGTCACTAATAGGGTCATTCATCAAAATGCATTATGGCATTAATGCATGCGATAACATGTTAATGCATGTGTTAAAGCCTTAAAGCATATGATAATCATGGAACCGCATGGTGTGATTGCAAATGTTTTGAAGGGGTGGGATTGGGGAGGGGTTTGGGTGGAACCAATTAAAATGAGGGCCAATATCGCACCTTGCGATAGCATAATGCATCTATTACATGTTAACGCTGGAAATAACTACACCTTTTTTCCTGGTGTTAAGCTATGAGATATGCCCGAAACTGCTGTAACACAATTTGCATTAGAGATTGCAAATTGCACTTTGACCATTTCTGGGCTTGGAGGGGGGAGGGAGGGCAGAGGAGAGAGGGAGTACAGCAGAGTGTGGAGTGTAGAGAAAAAGAGAGAGAGAGAGAGGGAGTCTCTGGGGCAGCTTTCATAGTATTCAACTATTTATATCTCTATAGGAGGGCCAGCTAATAGCTCGAGGAGAGGTGTTAGTGGTAGTTTAGGCTTTAGGGGCCAGTTTTACATGCAGAGTGAGACATACGAACAGCCCAGTACACCTCAGTGGAGATTTGACGTCATTTGGAGTGAGGAAAGTCTCACAAAGTTGAGATTTCTACTATGTTCTCTAGCCCTGGCTTGATAGTACCCTGGTATAGAGCCCATCAAGCCAGGGCAAGAGAACATAGTATAAATATCATCTTTGTGAGATTTTCCTCACTCCAAATGATGTCAAATCTTTACCGAGGTCTTCTGTGCTGTTTGTACGTCTCACTCTGCATGTAAAACTGGCCACTAATCCCTACACTATCACTTACACCTCATCTTGAGCCTCTAGCTGGCCCTCCTATAGAGATATAAATACTTGACTACTATGCAGGCCACCCCAGAGAGTCTCTCTCTCTCTCTCTCTCTCTCTCTCTCTCTCAAATAGAAGTATTGCAGAGTGCAAAACCTTTACTGCACCCAACAATACTACCTATACAAAGCACAATGTTAGTGTGGGGTAATTCTAAAATTACCATAAATATGTCCCTTTTCTTACCGCAGGTGTTATCGATGCATTATTATAGCATTTTGATGAATCTAGGGGTGAGTTTCCAAGATAAACAACTAAATAAAATAAATTATCCAGACTGCTTAAATGGATGGCCGATTCCTTGCCATCTTGCCATGCTTGGAAATATGAAGTAGGAATCTAATGGACCTATTGAGTAAGGTACACTCAAATCTGTTAACTTTTAGCTGAATCTTATATTGGGAAGCTTAAGAAGATTTGGAATGCATCCATTCTCTCGCTACCTTCAGAAATGCATACACATGTTGTTACCCCAGAATGAGACTCATGGAGTTCATAGAATATGGTTTCAAAA
Organism: Rhinatrema bivittatum; assembly: GCF_901001135.1. Lineage (NCBI taxonomy): Eukaryota > Metazoa > Chordata > Amphibia > Gymnophiona > Rhinatrematidae > Rhinatrema > Rhinatrema bivittatum. The sequence continues at coordinate 499,302,254 of NC_042616.1, forward strand.
ATGTTGCCATGGCATGATAAGTGTTACTTTCAAAACCTAGGATTTTCCATTGTTTGTGGATATGGTTCGGGGGGGGAAGGGAATAGTTTATGACATATATTAGTTTACTGTTTTTTTATACTGGTATAATATTTTTATGTTTCAATATTGGTGTTCAGAAAGATCAATAAAGGAGATTATGATAAAAAATAAATTGCCCAGATGCACATTTAAGGCTGAAAAACAATTATTTTTATAAGTTAAAATACAATTTACTTCATTTCAAACCACTTAATTCAAATGTATGCATATATTCCTCAGAGAGACTGATATTTAAAGTCTTTGTTTTGAGTAACTTTTGGAGTTACCTGACACAAAACATGAGATTTGAAAATTTTCCCAATTGCCTGATAGATTTTGTCTGAGTAACTTGTTTCTTGAACAAAATTTACCCCATTACAAAGATGCAGCCCTGGGGGCATTCCTGGGGCCACAGTTTTACTTTGTTCAGCCAGCGCTGATATTCGGTGCTACCCAGACAAAGTTAGCCAGGTAAGTGTGGTCTGACAAATACCTGTCTAAAGTTATACCAGATAACTTGATTCGGATAACTTTATCTAGGTATATTCAGTAGAATACTTAGGGTATGTTCTGCTGAAAATCCTTGGAAAGTTGTCCAGGAAACTTTTGCCAAAGTAACTTTCCCCGCTCACTGGCCTGCTGAACATCAACCTCTGAATTTCTAATTCTTGCCACAGAAACAAGTCCTGAGCTGCACGAAAAACTGGAGTTTGTGACTATACAGTAATGGACAGTTAGTTTTGTATATTTATTTTTTTGTTCAATCATTTGACATTACTAATTTGAATGAAAATGAACAATACTCTAGTTGTTCTTTGTGCTAGAGATACGCATAATTGTGTAAATCATAGCCAGTGTTTCCTCTATACTGCACAAAAGTTTATCGCTCACATTCTAACCATGGGGTAATGCTGCAGGCCTTTTACGGTTAACATGTGTGGGGCAGGCAAGTCTCATGAGACTCCCACAGTATCAACCCAACCTGCAGGATTCAAACCGCGAGAGGGCTACAGCATTCACTGCAGTTAGAAAGTGGCCAGCGAATTCTCCCACAGCTTAGAGAGAACATTGGCTAAGCTTATAAAATGAATTCCACTCAATTCTTTCTGAGAACCTGAACTAAATATTGCAGGATCTTCTTTAAAAAAGGGAGCAAACAGTTTGCTTGAGCAACTGAATGCATTGTGTAGTTCTCAAGGGCATTTCTGCACTAATTCTATGATAAATGCGCAATTTCTAAATTCAGACAAGAACATGATTCCTAAAGTGCATTTTGCAAAAACTAAGAGACCATTCACTGAGTTGCATTGAGGCATTACTATGGGATAATTGAAAAGCAATGGTGGAAATGACAATCTACAGTTTCACTAGAAAAATACAAATCCCTAATAACAAAATACCATGAACAAATCAATAAAGCAAAAAAAGATTACTATGCAAAACAGATTCATGGAGTAATATTCCATTCCAAATTATTCTTTGAAACAGTTAAAAACCTAATCAAGGACCCATCCTCTGTCTCTAATAACTATCAGTTCTCAAAGAACTCATGCAATGAATATGCCAAATCACTGCTAAACAAAATTAATAATTTAATGACACAATTCTCCACCAACTCATCAACAATAGAGCCTGAAGGAAAATCTGGTCAGTGAAATGGAACTCATTTGACCCAGTATCGAATTTCAAAATAAACCAAATCATCACTGAAATGAAGCCTGCCACTTTCCCACTGGACCATATCCCTGCAAGTGCCCTGAAAACAGTAAACAGCGTAATAACTCCGATATTCACTACCATAATAAACCACTCGCTAACAGAAGCATTAGTCCCCGATAGGGCAAAATAAGCTGTAATCAAACCAATACTAAAAAATAAAACTGGCAGAATAGACGATCGGGACAATTAACGACCAATACCCAACCTGCCTTTCATTGCTAAAGTCCTAGAAAAAGCAGTGTTAACACAATTCGAGAACCATCTAGAAGACAATAATATACTATACCTGAATCAATTCGGATTCAGAAACAATCGTTCACCTGAAACTCTACTCATTTTCCTAGCCGACCCTGTTCTACAGCGGTTTGACAACAATGAATCATATATTCTGGTACTAATCGATCTTACAGCAGTATTCAACACAGTTGAATACCACCAACTAAGAAAAATTGGAATAGACGGAAATGCTAACAAATGGTTCTCTTCTTTCCTAAAAGATAGGACATTTCAAATTAAACTGGGCAATCAAATATCTGACAGCTTCCCAATAGATTCAGGTGTCCCCCAGAGTTCAACTCTATCAGCCACCCTATTCAAAATTTATCTGTTGCCTATATGCGCATTACTGGCAAATCTAAGAATCAATTTCTTCCTATATGCAGATGATATTCAATTCTACATCCCTTTCAACAAAAGTTTTGAAAAAAACTGTCAACTCTGTCAAAATTCATGAAGAAAATACAACAAAAACTTTCTCAACTGACACTAACTCTACCCCCAAAAAACTGAAATTATGTGGTTAAGGAGAAATACAACAATAATCAAACTGCCAACACTAGACCTAGGAATTATTAATATTACTCCATCCGATGAAGAACAAGAACTAGGAATACAGATAGATGAGAACTTCACTTTGAAAAAGCATATAATCAAATTAATAAAAACAGGATACACCAAGCTGAGAATAGTACACCAGCTGAAACCTCTACTAACAATCCAATTAAGCTCTGGAATGTGTTGCCAGAGGATGTGGTTAGTGCAGTTAGTGTAGCTGGGTTCAAAAAAGGTTTGGATAAGATCTTGGAGGAGAAGTCCATTAACTGCTATTAATCAAGTTTACTTAGGGAATAACCACTGCTACTAATTGCTAGGGATGTGCATTCATTTGCAACAAAATAGGAAATGTAGACATTTCCTATTTCGTCGCATTTTGGGGGGCCGACGAAACGATAGGAAAACCCACAAAATTTCATGCAGTTTTCTTATCTTTTTTTTGGGGGGGGAGAAAAGGCACATTAAAAAAAAAAATCCCAAACCCACCCCAACCCTTCAAATTTATTTAATTGCAACCCCCCCCCCCAAAGACTTACCAAAAGTCCCTGGTGGTCCAGCGAGGTCCCAGAAGCAATCTCCCCCTCTCAGGCCATCAGCTGCCACTAATGAAAATGGTGCCGATGACCCTTTGCCCTTACCATGTGACAGGCTATCAGTGCCATTGGTCGGCCCCTGTCACATGGTAGGAGCAATGAATGGCCCGTGCCATTTTTTAAGATGGCGCCGTCCGTCCATTGCTCCTACCATGTGGCAAAGGTCAGCCAATGGCACCTATAGCCCATGTCACATGGTAAGGGCAAAGGGCAACCGGCGCCATTTTGTTTACAGGCAGCTGACGGCCCGAGAGTGGGAGATCGCTCTCGGGAGCCCCGCTGGACCACCAGGGACTTTCAGTACATTTTGGGAGGTCAGGAGGGTGGGGGCTTGTAATTAATTAAATCTGAACGGTTGGGGTGGGGGGGGGGTTTCGGTTCAGGACAGCCTAAAAAATCGGCCCAAACCACGGGAAACAAAATTTCCCGTGGCGGGCCAATAACGAACGCTGAACCAAAAGGTTTGGTCGAATCACATCTCTATTAATTGCATTAGTAGCATGGGATCTTCTTGGTGTTTGTGTACTTGCCAGGTTCTTATGGCCTGGTTTGGCCTCTCTTGGAAACAGAATGCTGGGCTTGATGGACCCTTGGTCTGACCTAGCATGGCAATTTCTTATATTCTGATGTTCTTATGATTTCCGCACTGTCCTACAACCACTAGTATTGTAAACTTAGACTATTGCAACTCCCTATTACTAGGCCTACCTTCAAGCTAACTAAAACCACTACAGTTTTTCCAAAATGCCTCTTCTAGAATATTACTAGGGACAAGGAAATTTGACCATATCACTCCCTCGCTGATGGCACTGCACTAGCTTCCCTATCATGTGATAGAGGAAAAACTCTGCCTGAGTCCAGTCTTTGCCATTTTGACAATGGCATGGATAGAGCTAGATGCCTAGGGGGTGCTCCAGCATTTAAGAACATAACATAAGAACATAAGAAATGCCATACTGAGTCAGACCAAGGGTCCATCAAGCCAAGTATCCTGTTTCCAACAAAGGCCAATCCAAGCCAAAGTATCTAGGAAGTACTCAAACATTGGATAGATCACAAGCTACTATTGCTTATTAATTACCGTAATATCAGTTTATGGATTTATCATCTAGGAACTTATCCAAACCTTTTTTAAATCAAGTTACACTAGCTGCTATAACACGTCCTCTGGTAATGAATTCCAGAGCTTAACTATGGGCTGAGTGAAAAAGAATTTGTTTTAAATGAGCTACTTGCTAACTTCATGGAGTGCCCTCTGGTCCTTCTATTATCTGAGAGAGTAAATAACCGATTTACATTAACTTGCTCAAGTCCTTTCATGATTTTGTAGACTTCTATCTTATCCCCCCTCAGTCATCTCTTCTCGAAACTGAACAGCCCTAACTTCTTTAGCCTTTCCTCATAGAGCAGCTGTTCCATGGCCCTTATCATTTTGGTCGCCCTTCTCTACACTTTCCCCAGTGCAGCTATATCCTTTTTGAAATGCGGTATCCAGAATTACCATCAGTATTCTATGTGTGGTCTCACCCTGGAGTGATGAAGAGGCATTATGACATCCTCTGTTTTATTTTTCATTCCCTTCCTAATAATTCCTAACATTCTTTTTGCTTTTTTGATTGCCACAGAACACTGGGCCAATGATTTCAAAGTATTATCCACTATGTCGCCTAGATCTCTTTCCGGGGTGGTAACTCCTAAGATAGAACCTAGCATTGTGTAACTACAACAAGGGTTATTTTTGCCTATATGCATCACTTTACACTTGTCCATGTTAAATTTCATCTGCCATTTGGAAGCCCAATCTTCCAGTCTTGCAAGATTCTCCTGCAATTCATCATAATCCGTTTCAGATTTAACTACTCTGCATAATTTAGTGTCATCCACAAATTTGATAACCTCACTCATCATACTCCCTTTCCAGATCATTTATAAATATATTAAAAAGCACCAGTCCAAGTACCTGTTGTACACTGTTTACCTTTTTCCACTGTGAAAACTGACCATTTAATCCTACTCTCTGTTTCCCCTTGCAATCCACAAAAGGACATCGCCTCCTATCCCATGACTTTTTAGTTTTCTTAGAAGTCTCTCATGTGGGACTTTGTCAAACGCCTTCTGAAAATCCAAATGCACCATATCTACCAGCTCACCTTTGTCCACTTGTTTATTCACTCCTTCAAAAAAATGTAGGAGGTTTGTGAGGTAAATCCATGTTGGCTGTGTCCCATCAAACCATGTGTATCTAAGCATTTTGTGACTTTATTCTTTATAACAGTTTCCACGAATTTTCCTGGCACTGAAGTCAAGCTCACTGGTCTATAATTTCCCGGATCACCCTGGATCCCTTTTTAAATATAGGGGTTACATTATCCATTTTCCAATCTTCAGGTACATCAGATGATTTTAATGATTAGAGATGTGAATCGTGTGATCGATCGTCTTAACGATCGATTTCGGCTGGGAGGGGGAGGGAATCGGATCGTCGCAGTTTGGGTCTTTTAAATATCGTGTAAATCGTGTAAATCGTGTAAATCGAAAACTGGCACACTAAAACATCCCTAAAACCCACTCCGACCCTTTAAAATAAATCCCCCACCCTCCCGAACCCCCCCAAAATGCCTTAAATTACCTGGGGTCCAGAGGAAGGGTCCCGGTGTGATCTTTTACGCTCGGACCTCCGTGCGTTGTAGAAATGGCGCCGGCGCCATTTTGATTTTTTTGTCCCCCGACGTCAGGAGCATAGGAGATCGCTCCCGGACCCCCGCTGGACCCCCAGGGACTTTTGGCCAGCTTGGGGGGCCTCCTGACCCCCACAAGACTTGCCAAAAGTCCAGCGGGGGTCCGGAACGACCTCCTGCAGTCGAATCGTTTTTCCGTACGGCCATACACCTGACCCCCACAAGACTTGCCAAAAGTCCAACGGGGGTCCGGAACGACCTCCTGCAGTCGAATCGTGTTGCCGTACGGCCGGCGCCATTTTGCGCAAAATGGCTCCAGCCGTATGGCAACAGGATTCGACTGCAGGAGGTCATTCCGGACCCCCGTTGGACTTTTGGCAAGTCTTGTGGGGGTCAGGAGGCCCCCCAAGCTGGCCAAAAGTCCCTGGGGGTCCAGCGAGGGTCCGGGAGCGATCTCCTACGCTCGCAGCCAGAATCGCAACAGACAGTACGGGAATTGCAAGCTGATTGATAGCTTGTATCTTATCCCACGCAGAACTATTCTTTGCTGTTATTTTCTCTCAGTAACTTTTGCTGAATTGCTGAATTGCTGCAGCTTCTTCTGCTCCTAGATATTTATAAACAACGTCCTACTCACATTCTATTATGGTACTTTCAGCAGTACATTACCTCCTTTTTATCTTCAACGGGTCCATGTAACTGTATTTATCCCCCTTAATTTTTTCATTAATTTCTGTGTTCTGACTACTGCTACAATGGGTCCATGAGCAGTCATCATGGCTTATAGATATATCAGGATTGTTATCTTCACCTGAAGGGACTGTACTATTTGCTGCTACCATCATTAGGCCTAGTACTGAAGCTAAGGCTAGGCACTTAAATATATTAGGTGACAGGTGGCCAGCAGGATTTTTTCTTTCTCCTTCCTTTCATACTTCAACTGTCATGTTTGCCTTACTGAAATTTGGCCTAGATGTTAAAATGTTAAACAATGAGGTCAGCATGCAAAGGTACTCAGCAACACTCTGTTCAACTATTCTCCCCTTCACTATCAGTGTGAATGCTAATCCCCTGAAATGTAATCTTGTATATGCTAATAAACACTTGTGGACTGAATAGTGTGAGGCTATGAGAAAATACATTAAAATAGCATGCACACACTAAAACGAGCTTGTGTACTCCTCTTTTACTCATGACTCAATCACCTCGCTGCAAACCTATATAAAAGTAAGCCTGACACATGGCGCTGGTTGTCAGTGTTGATAGCAGAAGCTGAAAACAATCTGGATCCCAAGACAGGAGGTGAAAGAAGAGGAGAGACTTCCTGAAGAGGGAAAATCAGACCAAAAACACCTGCTTCAGGAAGAGAAGGACTGGCATTCAAAGGTGTTTCAACCATCCCTGGCACATTAGTCACTAGGGAAGGAAACCTGCCAGCCTTGAGTCAGAGGAATACCATCAGCTGATCATCTCTTGCCTAAGGATACTCAGAGAAGATCCCATTGCTGAAGAAATGCCAATAGTTTCTTCTGCAAACACATTTATTTGTCATTGGCTTTTGGCATTTTCAAAGTGCAAATGGTGTAGGCTTAGTATTTCTATTTTTACTTTCTTTCATTGATCTCTTTCATTAGGTCCAAAGGCTTAATTTACTTGTCTTGTTTGTTTAAGAGGTTTAACTCTTCAGTTCTAACAAAATGATTTTAGATATTCCCAAAACTATCTGTCGGTTGTAATCTGAATCCTACATTTCAGTTTAGTTTCATCACATAAAACAGAATAGATGTTTTAGTATATGAATTTTGAAGGACACACAGGCCTCCTTTTCATCTTTTTTTTTACTTTATTATTTTGCACTCGCGTGCATGCTATTTTAAAAATATCAAAGTGTGTGCATATTTTCAGTTTTGCGTGCATATTTACCTGTGCAACAAAGGGGTGGTCGAGGGACATTTGGGGCGTTCAAGGGCAGGGCTAAGAGGTACACAAGCAGATTGCTAATTTATAAGACATTTACAAAAATACATTAGGAGACTTATTCATACGAATTACCTTATGCAATTGATATCAAGCTCATCAGTTAACTGCTAGTGCTTTGTGGAAGACCTAGTTGTAGACTGAGCAAATTGCAGATGAACTGGTGAAACTGGTCATGGCATGGATGTGCGCTTGTCATAAAACTACCTCACTTGCATGGCTCAAACCCGACATTACTTGGCTGTGCACCAACACTTGTACAATTAGGTACACACATACACGCAGCAGGGCTATTTTATAACATGCGCGCATATGTGCGTACAGGATATAAAGCTGCCGTGTATCTGACTGCATGCCGACACACAAGCATATATGTGCACCTTCATGCCAGGTTGAAAGTTACCATCTAAGAAATAAAACCCTCTAAGACAATCTTTAGTCCACAATAAAGAGAAACCCACACTATCTGAGAAGAAATCTTAAGTCAAGGTAAGAAAATAAAAGGCCATGGAACCCTGAGCAGCTAACTAACAATATGTACCTTACTCTCCCACCAAACCAGTATTCCTGGGAGCCAGGGGCATAGAGACAGTCAGACTCTGATAAAAAGAAATAAAACTAGCCAAGTGAAGAGGATCAAAAAACACGTATTTCATTCAACTCAATTTAACCACACATTTACAGAGGAGCAAAATTAAAGACTTTTCCTGCACGTTACCAGCAGTGTAGCAGGTTTCACCTTATCACTGATTGGTTTCTGAAGCAAACCAGTGAGATCTAATATGCCCCTTGATAACTGTGAAATCCCATTCCCTGAGGTTGATTCTCACCTCCAGTTTTTCTTCCTTGTAGGGAGGTAAAAAATATGATTAACCTGGGACATCAGCTCAGAAGAGATATGCAAGGTCTCAGTCAGCTACTTTTGGAAGATTTCTCTCACTTCCACTATAGGGGAGCAAAAAAAAAAAAAAATCAGAAATCTTAAACTGAGAACTTTGATCTGATTTTCTAAGGCTTCAAATTTCTTGTGCACTACCTCTTTGTCCCGGATTAAGAAGAGATTCATCTTCCTGTGAGGACTCCATCTTGCACTTCAAGTTGGTTAATTTCTCAGTGTGGAGGGATAGCATCTCCATCTGTTGTGCCTGTTTCTTCTGCAACACATTTACTGAGGAAAGTACATCTTGGGAAACCTTAAAAAAGGACCTTTCCAAGATTGTCAGGGCTGACCTTATGAATCTGAGAGTAATAGCAGCCGGTCTTCCCAGGGAGCTCCTCCTCTGCTGACTACAAACTAGTTTACAAACTGTGGAGTATTTCCTCTCCTCTGTTTGCACCCCTTGTGTGCTTGTTCACATTTTCTTCTGATGGTCTTCCTCTTCTCTGCTCTTACCCAAGGTGGCTAGGTCCACTGTGTCTAGTCCAGTGAATACTAGAATGAAGGTAAGGGGGCTATTTTGGGTATGTTTTGCCCCACCCCTCTTCCATAGCCCAACAGTGTCATCGCCTCACTGTTCATCATCATCATCATCATCATCATCATCAATTCTAGTGCTAACACTTCCACGAGGCTCTCAGGAAAGTGCTTCTTTTGCACCAGGGCTCACTGTAACGTCTGACTTAAGATGAGTGATCACTCCTGTGCCGCTATCAGCAGCATGTCCCTCCGAAGCAGCACCATGAATTGTTCAGGTCACAAAGCAATCTAATAGGCACCTGCTGTGGAAAAAGTGGATTTTCTTGAAAGTAAGTTGGCGGTGGTCTCCACTTCTTCTTTCCCATCTTCTGGTGATTTGGCTGCTTCTGGTCCCATCCTTTCCCGTTTGCCCTCTGACAATGTTGGTTTGGGCAGAGGTTTGGTTTCTTCTTCAATTACTCCTGTTTCTTCGGTGGCTCTACAGATGCAGGATTCCCTCAGATGCCAGCAAAGCTGATGGTTATAACCTTAGAATCTATTTGGGAACTCATGGAGAACTTTTCCAGGATCTTGTCCTCCTCTGTTTCTAAAGTGGATTTGGTGATCTCCAAACTGGATCCCATGGTTATGCACCATGAAAATTCTATCCAAGAGCATTCCAGACAACTCGAAGTTGTTCAGCAGGATATTGGGAAGATTCATGGCATTCACACTTCTTGTATTAAGGATATTGGAGTTCTTTCTCTTAGACTGGAACTAATGAAGAACTTCTCTCGTCGGTTCAATCTTAGAATTTTGAACTTTCCCAAGATCTTGAGGGAACTTCCGTCTGTCACCTTAAAGAACTATTTTCACCGAGTTCTTGGTATTCCACTTGAAGAATCTCCTCCTATTAACAAGTTAACCTTTCTTCCATCTTCTTCTTCTGTGAATCCTTCTGTTGGGAACCAATATCCCCTATTGAATCTTACAGAATTTCTTGAAGCATCAGGTCAGGAAATAATCAATAGAGCTACATTGCTTGTGTCTTTTGTATGCAAATTGGATCTTTCTAAAGTAATGTCTCTGTACTTTTGGAATCTTAATTCTCCTTTTTGTGGACAAATATTTCATATTTTCCTGATATCTCCAGGTCCAATCAGCAGATGAGGAAAGGTTTATTAGCTCTCAGGAAGGATACTTTAGAATTAGGAGCATCTTTCATTCTACGTTACCCATGTAAATGTTTCGTTAAGTTATGTTCCGATACATTTGGTTTTTTTGCCCCTGAGCAGCTACAATCCTTAGTTAATGCTAGGAAAATAATTACTTCTTCTCCACTTCCGACTGATTCTTAGTTATTAGAGTCTAATTACAATAGAAGGGGGCCCATACTTGCTATTAGCCTTTCCTTTCTTTTTTTCCTTTATCTCCTGATTCACATCCCTTTCTCTAATTGTTTCTTATACAATGGGGTATTGATAATACTGGAATAATATGTTTTGTTTGTTGTTTTTCTTATTTTATTGTATTATCGCTAATAATGATAGTTATTATGTGTTACCTCTTATTTTCCCTTTTTGCTTTGTACAAAGATTTATGATGCTTTGTATGTTTAAAATTGCAGAAATAAAAAGTTTTTTTAAAAAATGCTGCAATGTACACATGTATATACCCATGCATGTGTCAAAAATAAGGGGGTGGAAAAGGAGCGGGAATGGGCAGAGCATGGGCATTCTGGGTCAAGGCCAACAGTTACAAACATAACTACATATTTTAAAACCAGAGACCGCAGTATGCATCAGCTTGTTATCCGTGTAATTTCACTGCTACTCCAGATGAGGAGTAAGGCTGTGGATCTCGAGTTTTAGGGCTTAAAGGGGTTTGGGTCCACTGGGGATATGCAAGATGAAGAACCAGAGGAGTCTTGAAGACCTCGATATTAACTGGGGAAACCGGTGAACTAATTGGAAAAACTGGGTTGTCCCTTGCGCGAGCATGTTTTAAAATTACCTACATACATGCATAAAAGCTAGCAAAGTCCTAGGAAAGATATGTGAAGTACATTTTCTCTAGCAATCTCTTAAGTTTAGGGGCATACTTATAAGTGGGAGATGTATTTTAAAGCATACGCACACACATATGCGTGCTTGATTTAAAATTGCAGTGTATTTCCCACTGTGTTCTGATAAGTTCATGTAAGGATGCACGTGTGCTCGTTTTAAAATTAGCCTGAAAGTTTGCTGAAGTAGAGCAACAAATTAATTTTATTGTTTGTTAATGCAGCACTATTAAAGATTTGGAAGCCAATATTCAAAGCCATTTAACCAGATAATGTTAAACCTAACCAGCAATATGCAAATCATATCTATTAGAGTTAACATTATCCTGATAAAAGTAGCTGGATAACTTTAATTGGAAATATTCAGTGTGACGCGTTTATTCCGCTGAATATCCAGGATAACTTATCCAGCTAAATTTAGCTGGAATACTTGATTTTAATGTTAGCTTTCAGATGTCTATACAGGTTAAACTGGAGATGTTGGAAAACCAAACTAGGTGGCTACATTTAAGATTTTTGAACTTTCTCAAGTCTCCCATTATATTTCTGATTGAGATGTTAAAAAATATATTTCTATGAAATGTTGAAGGTGCCTGTCAGATTAACCCAAGCCATAACAAAGGTTCATTTTTAATGTGAGAAATGTGAAATAGATAGTGGGAACAGCTGATGGATGGTGAATTGACTACAGTCTTAATCTTACCCAGTACCTACCTAGTACCAGAGCCACATAGTGTCATTTGAAAGAGGCAGATCATAGCTAGATATTTAGATTATTTTTCTATCACAAGGATGATTTGTTTTGGGGTCACAGAATATTTCTTGGGAAATTTAGATAAGAAGAAGACAATTTGGAGGGGAGGGGGCTGCATTGGAAGATTTTAGCCTTAGGCGCAACATTTTTTATTATGTTACTCATATAAATGCCTGATAAAATGTGAAAATGTTAGATATAAATTTATGGATCAAAAGGACCAGAACATTTATTAAAGGGAAGACCTTTCTTAGTCAAGTAGTAACTCAAGCTGGTCTCAATTTCCTTCCAAAGTGAAGATGTAATGCATCCTAATGGAATGCAGTATAATTTAAATTGTATGCTTTTAACTTTTTTCTTTTGTTTTAATTTCTATCTGATGTTCCTAATTTCTTAAAGATTCCCCCTTTTCTGTATTATGGGCTAATAAGATAGTATTAAGTTGGAATTCATTCTAAACTATTTTTCCTGCTTTGTTTTTTTTTTTTTCTCTTAGTAAATATATTTCTTTAATAACTACAACTCTATATACTTTCATTTCCTTCTCAAGAATGACTTGACAAGTTATTATTATACTGTAATTTAATATTTAGAAAAGGAGAACTAAAGAAGAGCCAGGCACACCATATTACCAGAAAAAATAAAAGAACATTTTAATTAATTCTGTTTTTCAGACCAAATACAGACCTTTATCAGGGTTCTTCTTTTTCTGTATTGCCTTGGCAATTCCCCAGCATTTTGCTGACTTCACTCATCTTATCCATTATTTTCTGTTTTGACTTTGAAGAAGGTTTTTCCTTCCTATATTTCACATTTGTCAAATCCAGAATGAAGTCAAGTCACAGTTTGATGGAAGAATGTAAACTATGTGAAGGGCTTATGTAATAGTTATTTCAGGCCAGCAGATTCCCTTTTTAGAAGTGCAGAATTATTTTCAGTTTCTTCTACGGGTAAAACAATTCTTTACCCATTGAAATGGGCTTCTTGAAGAGCGTCCACCCTATGTGCAGGAAAACGTATGCACATAAAGGTGAACTTTAAAAGCCTGGTTTGCACCAAAGCCAGGAAATATGCGCACAAGTCGGGCCAGTGCGCGCTGAGCGTCTTTTAAAAGCCACCTGAATACGTGCATATCTCCCGCTGCATGTACAAGTAAACATTTTCTGAAAAGGGGTGGGGCATGGGCATGATCTTGGCGGGACATTGGCGTTCCAGTATTTCACCTTTGAAATGATATCGTAAATTCTTACGCTCAGAGGTGTGTGCTGGGGTCCCCTGCCACTTAACTTTACTTCTGCTATGGATGACTTGCAAGTTGTAAAATAAAGATAAATAGGCAGATTGGCGGGGTTTTAAGGATCGGGGCTAACAAGGGAGAAGGGAGGCTGTTACACTGTGGGGGGTGGGGGGTCTGGAAGTCCTATCCCTTACCTTGGCAAACTGTGAAAATTGATAATGGTGTCGGTGCGCATGCCTTTTAAAATCACCCATTTACATTGCAGAGGTGGCATTTGCATGCACATGCACATGTTCATTTAAAATTGGGCGCACATATACATACATCCAGGCTATTTTATAACTTGCTCGTATATACATGTGTATGTAATAAAATGATATCGTCCCTGGGTGCAGGCCGACGAATGTGCCCACATGTGCGCTCGCGCACCTGTTTAAAAGTTGCCATCCCAGTGCTACTAAGCATTCACTTTTACCCACAGTACAGACACGTATTCTTGAAGGTGGGATTTGGGAATTGTTTAGAATTACACATATATTTTTGAAAATTCAAACGTATATTTTTAGTAATCACCTGCACAAAATAGTAGGGATAAACATGTCAATATTCAAAGTGAAAGCACATGAACACTTTCACCTTGAAAATTAATGCAAAATCACTGGGGTAAAAAATACCCACAGAGTTTGCTGATATGTGGCCAAGGACATACCGATATAGTTTCATAGTAAAATAGGAAAATTACATGTGATGTAGATGTAACACTATAGTTAATTTTGTTTTGTGACTTCAGAAATGGAGCAGAAGAATATGTCTGAGTGGAAAATATGAAAACTTGTATTTTAAGACCTTTTTGCAAGCAGCCCAGTGGTGTGAAGGAACACCCACCACTGGGTGATTTATTGATTGTATTATCAGTTATGGATAGGGATCTTGAAATGCATGTAAAAATGTTGAAACATAAAGATATAGAAATCCAACACGAATGCTGGTATTAAGTAATACAGTCCCAATACTTCATTCAGGTATATAAATGTAAAGTCTCATTTATTCGAAAATTGGCAACTCCATTGTTATAAAGCGCAATCTTTCATGCACACGGGGTCCCCCGACACGGTCCCGTGTTTCGCCAGCGGCTGCGTCGGGAGGGATGCCCACAAACTCAAACGGGAAAATCTAAAATTTAAATTACAAAGGACTGTATAAGAAATGGCAATGGTACAGAATCAATACAAGTTAGTGCACGCATACATTTTACCTTAGACGGATTTCTTAAGTTCCAGGCATGGAGTGCGTTCAAACAGGGTTCAGAGTCAACTTAAAAGCTGTCAAAACTCGCGCCAACCAGATTTCAAAGACCAATCAGAGAAGAGAAAGAGCCGACCAATCGCAGATGGAGTTGAAACTGTTCTTTTCAGATGTCCCTCCTGTACAAGACGACTCTCTTGTTTCAGTCAAATCCAAATGGGTTCCCCCAGGCCCAGTTGACCCCATGATTTTAGCTTTTGAAAAATTGGTTCAGAATGACATTAAATTATTGACTCAAGATCATCAATATATGCACTTTAACTTGTCTAAACATGAAAGATCTTTGTTATGTTCTCTATCTGAGGACCCGTCCATTATTATAAAATCGGCCGATAAGGGTGGGGGGGTTGTAGTTCTGAATAGAGCGGATTATAAAACTGAGGTTCTTCGTCAGTTGCAGGACACGTCCTTCTATCTTCCCTTACCCTCAGACCCGACAGAAATATTGGTTAGAAATAGCTTCAATTGTACAGGACGCTGTTGCCCATCATTATATTACCAATCGGGAAGCCAATTATCTTACCATCCAAAGCCCTGTTGTACCAGTGTTCTATACACTCCCAAAAATCCACAAGTCCCTTGAGAACCCACCAGGGCGTCCAATAGTATCAGGGATTGGCTCGGTTTTGGAGCCCCTTTCACAATTCGTGGACATTTTTTTGAGACCTTTTGTCCCAAGGATTAAATCATATGTACGTGACTCCTCCCATCTTATTACTTTATTAGACAACACTAATTTTCCCTCTACACCTTTTTTACTTATTACTTTAGATATTGTTTCTCTCTATTCTAACATCCCTCAATCTGAAGCCCTTACAGTAATTGAAAATACTTTGAATTCCCGTACAGAACTATCTAGGGTCCCCACTTCATTTCTTATGCAATTGACTACCTTGGCACTGACAAAAAAATTACTTTCGTTTTGAGTCTTCCTTTTACCAACAGATAAAAGGGACAGCAATGGGTGCCACAATGGCACCCAGTTTAGCATGTTTGTTCGTAGCTCAATTTGAGGAGACGTATATATACCCTTCGCGCTGGTGGGATTTTGTACACTCATGGTACCGTTACATTGACGATATTCTGCTGATTTGGTTAGGGACTGAAATACAGTTTTATTTATTTTTTGACTGGTTAAACCAATGTAACCCCCACTTGCAGTTTAGCTTTTGTTTACACTATTCGGAGATACCCTTTTTGGATGTGTTAATATCCAACACAGGTTCCAGTTTTTCCACTACTATTTATCGCAAGGACACTGACCGAAACACAATATTAAAGTTTGACAGCTGTCATCCTAAACATCTAAAAAAGAATATCCCTACCAGACAGTTCCTGAGGTTGCGTAGACTGTGCTCCTCCACGTCTGACTATGTACAAAAAGCTAAGGAGATGCTCTCCCGGTTTAGGTTGAGAGGGTACCCTTATAAAGTTTTAAGATCTGCCTACAAGAGAGCCTTATATGCTAACCGGGATTGGTTATTTCTTCCATCACGAAGGGATGATAATTCTTCTTTGAACTGTATTTTGCCGTTTTCACCATCCAGCCATGCGATATCTAGCATTCTCAAAAAACACTGGTCTTCCCTAGCACTTTCCAGTATGTTTCATAGTTCCTTAAGGTTTACGTACCATAGAGGGAAAAACTTTCGAGATATCCTGACTAACTCAGATTTTCTATCAACACGCTCTAGTGGCATACAGATGGGCACTCACAGACCTTGTGGAAATTGTTCGGTATGTAAACATACGACCACTCTTTCTGACTTTACTGCACCTCTCACTACAAGGTGTTATACCCTACGTCAAGACTCGGACTGTGCCTCTGCAGGCGTAGTATATATCATTCGCTGTCCTTGTAACATGCTATACGTGGGTAAAACCACAAGACAGATACGTACTCGAATGATCGAACATAGATCAAATATTAAACATTCCCGGACCTTGGCCCCTCTAGTTGATCATTGGTTATCACACTCTCACACAATTTCTGATTTATTCTTTTTTGTTTTAGAAACTGTTACACCCTCATTGCGTGGTGGTGATTTTGACATTTCACTGACACGATGTGAACAAAGGTGGATACACCGGTTAGATTGTGTGACTCCGAAGGGCCTTAACAAAGAAATCGAATGGTTTCATTTTACATGATTTTGATAGGCTGCAGCTGACACAACTCCATCTGCGCTTGGTCGGCTCTTTCTCTTCTCTGATTGGTCTTTGAAATCTGGTTGGCGCGAGTTTTGACAGCTTTTAAGTTGACTCTGAACCCTGTTTGAACGCACTCCATGCCTGGAACTTAAGAAATCCGTCTAAGGTAAAATGTATGCGTGCACTAACTTGTATTGATTCTGTACCATTGCCATTTCTTATACAGTCCTTTGTAATTTAAATTTTAGATTTTCCCGTTTGAGTTTGTGGGCATCCCTCCCGACGCAGCCGCTGGCGAAACACGGGACCGTGTTGGGGGACCCCGTGTGCATGAAAGATTGCGCTTTATAACAATGGAGTTGCCAATTTTCGAATAAATGAGACTTTACATTTATATACCTGAATGAAGTATTGGGACTGTATTACTTAATACCAGCATTCGTGTTGGATTTCTACATTACTGGTTTGAATGCTGGCCATAGCTCGGTTTGCTTGTGGTTTGAAACATAAAGATATAACAGGTTATTTCTTATGAAATTTGCATTGCATTTGAGTTTATTGGGCAGACGTTTTGTAAAGACCTACTTTGCAACCAGTGTGGTTTCCATGCTAATATTTTATTATATCCATTTCAAATATAAAAACTGTCCAATATAGCTGTCTTTTAAACAAGCAAGACTCCTGATCTCAGAATTCTTTGTGGAGAGAGGTAGAAAATGAGCCAGGTTTAAAGTATCTCTGAAGTAAGCAGCTAGAAGTACATGAGAGGCCTGTATTCTGGAAAAAAAAATGCATATATAACAAAGGAAAGAGCTAAGAGTAAGTGGATAAAAGAGTACCTTTATATCGCCCAAAAATTATTGTGCTCCTCTCTTCAAATAATGGCTCAGCTGCACCAGAGATTCACATAGTAGTGGAAAAATATGTAAATGAAGTAACAGTAAATAAATTTTTATGCTAAAATTTGGTCTTGTAAGAATTAATATAGCTCTAAAACTAGCAAATGCTTTATTTTCCTTGCGTTATGGGTATCATTCAGGGGTTTACATGACTAATTAAACAGTCTTGAATTTGTTTTGAACACTGAGCTACTCTTAATGGCTTTAAATTACATTCTATCTATTGAATCTAAAATTAAAGTCTTTAGTCGCACTAAAGAACTCTGTGTATCAATGTCATTAGAAAGGGCCTTAACTAAAAGGTTTAGGAAACTGAACTGTCTCTGGAACTGACTGAAAATGTTTTATTTTTGCTTAAACCCAATCATTTGTGCATAGGGAGGATAACTTTCATACAACTATGCTCAGCCCCATGTACACACATATATGGCCATGCTTAGATCTACTTTAGTATTTTATTAACCACACATATCATAAAATACACATATATCTATCCCCGAAATGTATGTACGTATGAATGCTTAAGCATAAACTAAGCAATGCTTTTCTTAGGAGGGCAGCCCTTGCTGGTATCAAGGGAGTAGCCCTTTGGCCACTCCATAAGCCCTTTTGGACCACAAGTGGTGATGTGGACCCCTGTGTAGTGAGGCACCAAAAAGCACCACCGATGAGCCTGACCATAGGCAAAAGTGCCAAAGAGAAACCTAAGGAGGCTTCAACTATATCAACTGTCATTCCCTCAGGTTCAACCCTTGGTGTGGACAGCCAGCACGACTTAGGCAGATCCCAAGACACAATCAGGCATAGGCAAAAGCCAGGAGGCAGTGCGGAGTCGAGGCAGGCAGTGGACAAGCAGAATCCTTAACCATTCTGGGGTCGAAGCAGGCAGCGGGCCAAAGTATCCAGAATGGTCCAAGGTCAAGATGGGCAGCAAGAAGACAGAATGCAGAATGATCCAAGGTCAAGACAAGCAGGCAGGAGCAGCATCTGGAAACAGGCACACAGCAAGCAAGGCAAGAACCAGGAACAAGCCAAGGAACCCACTGCCAAGGCAGGGAGTCCAGGTCCAGGAAGGCTAAGTAGTCTTGAACGTGCATCATCATCATCATGGAGACTACCCGACTCTCATGCCAGAGTGCGCAGAATCATGCACTCAGATTCGCATGCATGTCCTATGCAGCTCTTCACTGGATCCCAGCAATACATGTGACAGAGCATGCAATGGCAGCACCCTGCTGCACAGTGAGTATCTGAAGCTGAGGAATCTGGGAAGGCGGTTGAATTCTAACAGTACCCCCTCTCCAAAGTTTCCTCCTCAATTTCTAGGGCCATGGTTTCGGTGGGTATTGGCGGTGAAATTTGCAGAGCAATTGGGGGACCTGTAGATTGGAAGCTGGCTACCACAAATTTTCCTCAGGACTGTAACCCTTCCAAACAACAAGATACTGTAGATATTGTTCATACTGTGTCTCTTCGTCTACTGGTATCTCCTGTGGCCAGAATTGTGGTCTGGAGGGCCACGAAAGTACTGCAGGTTTCAGCAGAGATACGTGAAACACATTGTGAATATGTAGCGAAGGAGGTAATTTAATCTTATAGACTACCTGGTCTATAGGATGGGTCACTGGGAAGGGTCTGATTAAATGAGGAGCATACTTGAGGGATAGCATGCAAAGTCTCAAGTTGTGAGTACTCAACCAGACTAAGTCTCAAGGTTGAAACCGAGGGGCCGGCTGACATTTCTTATCTGCCTGAATTTTGGAATGGATTGTGGCCTGTTTCAGAAGCTGATAGGGTAAGCGCCAGAGGTCTAGAAATTCCTGCCCCCTGATCTCAGCAGCTGGTCATTCCATGGTGGTGATCAGTGGTACCAGAATCTTGGGGTGGCATCCATATTCTAGGAAGAAGGTGGACGAGTTGGTAGATTTATCGATGTGGTTATTGTAGCAGGCCTCTGTCCAGAGAAGGAGGGAGGACCAGGTATCCTGTCTTTGGTTGATGTAGGACTGTAAAAAGGCTTTGAGGGATTGATTAGTCCGTTCAGTTTGTCCATTTGTCTGTGGGTGATACGCGGAAGAAAAAGTCGAAGTGATCCCAAATTTGCTACCCAGAGCCCGCCAATAATGAGTGATGAACTGCATCCCACAATTAGACAAGATATGGGTAGGTAAGCCATGTAACTGAAAGACGTGCTGAATAAACAGACAAACTAGTTCAGGAGCAGATGGTAGCGCTGGAAGGGGAATGAAGTGAGCCATTTTTTAAAATCAGTCCACAATCACCCAGATGGTAGTGTTGCCACCTGAAGGCAGGATATCAATGATGAAATCCATGGCAAGGTGGGTCCACGGTCCCTTCAGAGTAGGTAACAGTTATAGTGGACCCCAGGGTCGGGCTCTGGGCAACTTATTTGCAGCACAGTTTGGGCAAGATTTCATGTAACACTTATGATCTTGTCTCAGTTGAGGCCTTCAATAATAGTGGGAGAGTAGTTCAAAAGTCCTGGTGAGGCTGGGATGTCTGGCTATTTGAGAATCATGGGCCCATTTCAGTGCTCGTTCCCTGAGATGTTGAGGCACCACCACCATTTCCCCTGGGGGTATGGTCAAGGTGGTGGCCAGGCAGATCTTTGAGGGATCAATAATAGATCCAAGGATTCTGGAAGACTGTCGTCCAGGAAAGAATAGGATAGGGCATCAGTGTGTAGATTCTTTCCTGCTGGGGGATACCGTAACTCAAAAACAAATAAGTTAAAAATAGAGACCAGTGGGCTTGATGAGCATTCAACTGCTGGGCTTGAGCCAAATATTCAAGATTTTTATGCTCAGTGTTGATTGTTACTGGGAATTGGGCCCCTCCAACAAATGGTGCTATTCTTCGAGAACCAATTTAACTGCTAAAAGATCCTGGACACCAATGGTGTAACTCCTTTCTGCTGGGGTGAACTTCCTAGAGAAAAAGGCACAGGTACAAGAACACTATAACAGTCATGTTGAAGCAGAACGTCTTCTACCCCAAGAGTGGAGGCTTCAACCTCTACAATAAATGATTGGGTGGGGTCAGGATGGTGAAAGCATGAATTGTGGGTAAATTCTTGTTTCAGATGGTCAAAGACTTGAATGACTTCCTCAATCCAAATTCGGGGGTTTGCTCCCTTCCTGGTAAGGGTGGTGAGTGGTGCCGCTAGGGAACAGTAGTCTCGGACAAACTGTCAATAGTAGTTAGAAAACCCTAAGAAGCACCGGAGAGTCTTATGCCCCTTCGGGCAGGGCCAGTGAAGAATGGCAGCTAAACTTTTCTGGATCCATACTGTAGAGGAGATAATGTACCCCAGAAAGGGAAGTTCCTTTTGCTCAAATGAGCATTTTTCCAGGTTAGAATAGAGCTGATGCTGTCTAAGGCATTGTAGCACTTGCCTAACATGAGTACAGTGCTGTTCCAAGGTTTTTGAGTAGATGAGGATATTATCCAAATTAATGATGACATAAGAATGGAGCCTATCTCGAAAGATGTCATTTACCATCATCTGGAAGACCACAGGCACATTACATAGCACAAATGGCATGACCAAATATTCGCAATGAAGGTCTCAGGTGTTGAAGGCGGTCTTCCATTCATCGTCTTCTCTGATGCAAATCAAATTGTATGCACCTCAGAGGTCTAATCTAGTAAAGACTTAGGTCCCTCTCAGCTTATTGTACAATTCAGAGATAAATGGTAAGTGGTACCAATTCTTCTTGGTAATCTTGTTTATGCCCCGAAGTCAATTCACAGTCAGAGACCCGACCTTTTTTCCCACAAAGAAGAATCCACCACCAGCAGGGGACAATGAAGATCAGATTATCCTGAAAGTACTGCGACATGGCCGTGGTTTCAGGTTTGGATAGTGGGTATACTATTTCCTGGAAGGACATTTGCTCCAGCTGAAGTTCAATCAAACAATCATAAATTCTATGAGGGGGTAGCACATCTGGAGTTTTAGGCAGAAAACATTGGAGAATTCCATATATTATGGCAGCAACCCGGGCAGCAAGAGACACACACGGTCAAGACAGAGGGCAGGAGGCTGGAGGGATTTAAACATTGTTGGTGGCAGGTAGGACCACAGCTCGCCAACTGCAGGGAGTCCCAGTCAATGCAAGGTTGATGAATAACTAACCAGGGAGGAGCACGTAATATCTCATTTATCCACTGTGGCACACATAGAACCGAATGGTTTCTTGGTGGAGGAGGCCAGTTCACATATAGAGTTTAATCATGGTGCAAACTATTCTGTCAGGCAAAGGCTCCCCAGAAACTGATGACATCAAGAGGGTGGTAACCAGGGGTTTAGTGGGAACCTGGTAACACCGGACGACTGATTCATCAATGAAGCTCTCAGCTGCTCCGGTGTCCAAGAATGCCTGGAGTGGAATCTCAGAATTCCGCAGGATGATCCTCACTGGAAATAGGAGTTGGGGAGAGGTACTTTGTTGACCTTGGGTGGCCTCTCCTACCATCCCTAGGCCTAGGAGTTTACAGCTTTAACAGGCCATTGGCTGGCATAGTATCCTGAATTGGCACAATAGTGAAAGAGGCTGCGGCATCTTCTGCATTGGCATTCCTCTGGGGACAATTGAAGCCAATCCACTTGCATATGTTCCTCTGGGAGGAATCACTGGATGCTGGAACTGTGGGGCTAGATGGATGGATCATCAGTCTTGGCTCCGTTCTCTAGTTCTTTCCCTCAGGCGAAGGTCCAATTGAATAGTCAGCCTAATCATCTCTTCCAGATCCTCAGGCGGCTTCTGTCCGGCTAGCTCATTTTTCAAAGGTTCAGACAGGCCCTGATGAAAAATGGTTAACAGACTATCATCCTGCCACTGTAGTTTCCAGGCCAGAGTCTGGAACTGGACTGCGTATTCGCCGACAATCCGAAACACCTGGTGAATCTGTAACAGCTCGGATGCAGCCGACGACACTTCCAGGCTCATCAAATATGAGCTGGAATTCATGAAGAAAGCAGTCGAGGTCCTCCAATATCAGATCCTCACGCTCCCATAATAGGAAAGCCCAGGCCAGATCTGATCCCCCAGTAGAGACAGAATAAATATGACCTTAGTTTTGTCTGTCAGAAACAGAGTCATCTGCAGAGTGAAGTGCATTTGGCACTGATTAATAAAGCTTCAACACTCCCAAGAGTCGCTACTGTATCTAAGTGGTAAAGGGAGATGTGGCAGTAATGTGGCTATGGGAGCTGGAGCCAGAGGTGAAGCCACTTCGACGGGTGCTGGTTGAGTGGAGATCACATCCAATGGTGCTGCAAACCTTTCCAGGACCCCTGTCACATTATCCAAAACATTCTGTTGTTAATGTATAATTTATGCCATACCAGGAATAGCATGGAGCGTGGCAAGTTCTGCTAGGTCCATGGCCTTGGCAAACTGTCAGAAGAGAAGCCTTTGCTGGTGGTCAGGGGAGTAGCCCTCCGGCCACTCCGTAATCCCTTTCAGACTACAGGTAGTGATTTGAACCCCTGTATGGTGAGGAAGCAAGAATACCACTGATGAGCCTGAGCAAAGGCGGAAGTGCCAAAGAGGGACCAGGGGAGACTTCACCTATTCCAATCATCATTCCCTCAGGTTGAGCCCACAGTGCAGGATTTAGGCAGATCCCAAGACACAATCAGGCATAGGCAGAAGCCAGGAGGCAATCCAGAGTTGAGGCAGGCAAGGGCAAGCAGAATCCTGAGGTTGGTCTGGAGTCAAAGCAGGCAGCAGGCAAACAGAATCCAGTAACTGGTCCGGGGTCGAGGCAAGCAGTGGGCAAGCAGAATCCAGTAACTGGTCCAGTGTCAAGGCAGTCAGCAGGCAAGCAGAATCCACTACCTGGTCTGGGGTTGAGGTAGGCAGCAGGAAGCAGTATCCAGAATGGTCCAAAGTCAAAACAGGCAGCAAGCAGGCAGGAGCAACATCTGTAGCAAAGCATACAGCAAGAAGGCAAGAACAGGCCAAGGAACCTGTTACTAAAACAAGGAGTCCAGGTCCAGGCAGGCTAAGTAGTCTTGAGCATGTGACATCATCATCAGGGCAACTACCCAACTCTCTTGCCAGAGTGCGCAGAATCATGCACAGAATCATATGCACAGGTGCGCATGCATACCTTATGGAGTGTGGAATGGCAGCTCCCTGTCGTGCAGTGAGTATTAGGGATGTGAATCGTTTTAGGACGATTAAAATTATCGTCCGATAATTTTAATATTGTCTTAAACCGTTATGGAACACAATACAATAGAGATTCTAACGATTTATCGTTATAAATCGTTAGAATCGTGAGCCGGCACACTAAAACCCCCTAAAACCCACCCCCGACCCTTTAAATTAAATCCCCCACCCTCCCGAACCCCCCCCAAATGACTTAAATAACCTGCGGGTCCAGCGGCGGTCCGGAACGGCAGCGGTCCGGAACGGGCTCCTGCTACTGAATCTTGTTGTCTTCAGCCGGCGCCATTTTCCAAAATGGCGCCGAAAAATGGCGGCGGCCATAGACGAACACGATTGGACGGCAGGAGGTCCTTCCGGACCTCCGCTGAACTTTTGGCAAGTCTTGTGGGGGTCAGGAGGCCCCCCCCCCAAGCTGGCCAAAAGTTCCTGGAGGTCCAGCGGGGGTCAGGGAGCGATTTCCCGCCGCGAATCGTTTTCGTACGGAAAATGGCGCCGGCAGGAGATCGACTGCAGGAGGTCGTTCAGCGAGGCGCCGGAACCCTCGCTGAACGACCTCCTGCAGTCGATCTCCTGCCGGCGCCATTTTCCGTATGGAAAATGGCGCCGGCCATACGCGTATGGGCGGCGCCATTTTCCGTACGAAAACGATTCGCGGCGGGAAATCGCTCCCTGACCCCCACTGGACCTCCAGGAACTTTTGGCCAGCTTGGGGGGGGCCTCCTGACCCCCACAAGACTTGCCAAAAGTCCAGCGGGGGTCCGGAAGGACCTCCTGCCGTCCAATCGTGTTCGTCTATGGCCGCCGCCATTTTTCGGTGCCATTTTGGAAAATGGCGCCGGCTGAAGACAACAAGATTCAGTAGCAGGAGCCCGTTCCGGACCGCTGCCGTTCCGGACCGCCACTGGACCCGCAGGTTATTTAAGTCATTTGGGGGAGGGTTCGGGAGGGTGGGGGATTTAATTTAAAGGGTCGGGGGTGGGTTTTAGGGGGTTTTAATGTGCCAGTTTTGCGATTTTACGTTTTTTCGATTTTTCACGATTTTTCACGATTTTTCACGATATTTTACCCCCCCAAACGGCAACAATACGATTCCCTCCCCCTCCCAGCCGAAATCGATCGTTAAGACGATCGAGGACACGATTTACATCTCTAGTGAGTATCAGAAGCTGAGAAGTCTACGTAGGTGGCTGGATTATAACACCTTTGAAACCACATATATCAATGTATTGACCGCACATACATTTGCTGTTTAAAAAATACATATGTGTATATTTTACACATGAAAGTAAAGTACGATTTACTTGCATATGTCCCAATTTATGGGGGTAATTTTAAAAATTATTTACATACATAAAACTGGGTCTTATACGTATAAATGCATTTTGCATGTGTAAGTGAGCTTTTGAAAATTACTACAACATATGCATTGAATTGTCCATAGGTTTTACTTGTGTAAGTGCACTTTATGTGTGTAAATAGCTTTTAAAAATCTCTACAATAGTATGTTATATTTACACATGTAGGCAGAGGTCTGATCATGGAGATGGTCAAAAGCGTAGTCCAGCAAAGCGATTTTTTCCTTCTGCACATGTATGATATGATAGTGTGCACACTTAGTTCAGGCTCCACCAACGTAGTAGTTAGGGGACAGGTTTTGTGTGCGTCATTTGAGAGCATTGAATATGGTAACTCAGGAATGATGTGAAGCTTTAGGAGCTTGTTAACAGAGCTAGCTAGTTCTGCTGGTGAACAAGGGTAGGAACTCTTTATCCTTGACACCGATGTCTCTAGACCAAACAGACTCTCCACCTACTATTCTAACGTTAATTAAAACAATAAGAGATACTACTGCCCTGTAACTGTAAATCTTCCACAGACCTGGTGTATGCTTGTCATCTTATTGAACTAATTTACTATTAAAATCAAAGGATAATTATAAATTCTCTAGCTAAAGCACAGTAAGGGAACTGAGTAACTGAGGTGTATGGTTTGAGGATACTATAGCCTGAGAAAATGAAGTAAATGTGAAGTGAGTGAGATTAAATTAAGGATGTGTGAGAGATTCATATAAAATATGGTTTGTGACAGGTCCACTTATTATATTATCCCATGCAAAAAAAAAGCAGTTTCACACTATTACTTCTCAGTTTTAACAAATTCTTTTATTCCTTTATAATTTCAATAAGACAGTAACTTTCAAACCAGTGTGTGGGTAAACGTTGGCATGTGTGTGTCCTCACGTACCTAGATATGTGGCCATTTTATAACTTGTATGCGTATATGCACGCATGTTATAAAATAGCCTGACAGCGCACACATGTGCACGCAATTTTAAATGGGCACATACTATTCAAGTAGATCCTGCTTCAACCACGTAAGTCAGGGAATTTTAAAAGGAGCACATGGGGGACACTGCTGTGTGAGGTGAGGAGGCTGTTGGGAGACCTGCCAGAGGGTATCAGTGAATGCAATCTCCCTTCCTCTGTACCGGACCTCTATATCATTAGAAGGGTCTGTGTGAGTTTAAAAGCAACATGCCTGTGGCACGCCAGCACTGGCACACTGAACCCACGCACCTAAGGGACCTAATGCCCCTTTTTTTGTCCATTTATTCTTTTCATTTATTGTCATCTACCTTATAAATGGCCTGTGACCGACGGCCCGCAAATGCGCAGTAGAGACCAGCTCTACCGCGCATGTGCGGGCGAGCACGTCGCTCTGAGGCAGCTTCAGAAAGAAAAAAAAATGGCGGCGTCCAGTGGCAGCAGCGGCGGTACCGGCAGCGGGCGGCGATGGCGGTAGCGGCGACGGCGGTAGCGGCGACGGCGGTAGCGAGCGGCGGCGGTGGCGACGGCGGTAGCGGGCGGTGACGGCGGTAGCGGGCGGTAGCGAGGGAGGGAGAAGAGAGAGAGAGGGAGGGACGGACTGAGTGGGAGGGAGGGACGGAGAGAGAGAGTGGGAGGGAGTGACTGAGTGAGAGGGAGGGATTGAGTGAGGGGGAGGGATTGAGTGAGGGGGAGGGACTGAGTGAGAGGGAGGGAGTGGGACTGAGTGAGAGGGAGAGGGGGGACTGAGGGAGGGAGTGGGACTGGGAGAGAGAGGGAGGGAGTGGGACTGAGGGAGAGTGAGTGGGACTGAGTGAGTGAGAGGGAGGGGGGAGGGAGTGACTGAGTGGGAGGGAGGGATTGAGTGAGGGGGAGGGACTGAGGGAGGGAGTGGGACTGAGGGAGAGGACGGAGGGAGTGGGGACTGAGTGAGAGTGAGTGGGACTGAGTGAGTGAGAGGGAGGGAGAGAGGGGGGAGGGAGTGAGTGAGACTGAGTGGGAGGGAGGGACTGAGTGATAGGAGAGGGAGGGTGGGGAGGAGTGGTGAGGGAGGGGGTGGTGAAGAGTGAGGGGAGAGAGAAAGAGGGGGAGGTGAGAGACAGAGGGATGTAGCCCGTTTTAACGGGCTTAACGGCTTGTCTTATATAAGGAAGAAATGCAAAGGGTTCTGTGATTTTGATGTTTAGAATACTTTCCACTATTTTTCCTGGCACTGAAGTCAGGCTAACCGGTCTGTAGTTTCCCGGATCACCCCTGGAGCCCTTTTTAAATATGGGGGTTATATTAGCTATCCTCCAGTCTTCAGGTACAATGGATGATTTTAATGACAGGTTACACATTTTTACTAATAGGTCTGAAATTTCATTTTTTAGTTCCTTCAGAACTATGGGGTGTATACCATCCGGTCCAGGTGATTTACTACTCTTCAGTTTGTCAATCAGGTCTACCACATCTTCTAGGTTCACCATGATTTGGTTCAGTCTATCTGAATCATTACCCATGAAAACCTTCTCCAGTACAGGTACCTCCCCAACATGCTCTTCAGTAAACACCGAAGAAAAGAAATCATTTAATCTTTCCGCGATGACCTTATCTTCTCTAAGTGCCCCTTTAACCCCTCGATCATCTAATGGTCCAACTGACTCCCTCACAGGCTTTCTGCTTCGGATATATTTTAAAAAGTTTTTACTGTGAGTTTTTGCCTCTACGGCCAACTTCTTTTCAAATTCTCTCTTAGCCTGTCTTATCAATGTCTTACATTTAACTTGCCAACATTTATGCATTATCCTATTTTCTTATTTATTTATTTATTTATTTTTAATTTTTATATACCAACATTCTTACATCCGATGGAAATCATACCGGTTTACATTAAACAGAATAGCAGGAAATACATTTCCATAGTCTAATACAAAGAACATTTCTAATTAAAATTATTAACAAGCGAAAAGAAAAGGTAAAGAATTGGAATAAAGTTTAAATAAAAGAAAAATATAAAAGATTTTTTTTTTACAAGCACAAGGGTTGCACGAAGGGGTGCACAAAGGGGAGGGCCCCTTTGTCGCGCCCCTTCGGCACGCGACGCACGGTGCCTGATGGTGAGGCGCTCTTCAACCGTCGCCGGACCTCCCAGTGACGTCGGGGGGGGGGGGCGTGGTCATAGATCTCAGTCATTCAATTTCCCTCACCTCCTGCTGTTGGTTGTTGGTTTCGTATCTTTTTTTTTTTTTCCTGCCATTCAGTTTGTTGTTTAGTTCTCGCGGGGGCCCAGGATGGAGGGTGGTTATTCTTCTGTTGGATCCTTCTTCCAATTCTTGAATGAAGATCTTCTGGCTAAAATAGCTTCTTTCACCTCCCCTTTTAACCATACTGGTAATAATTTTGCCTTCTTTCCACCTTTCTTAATGTGTGGAATACATCTGGATTGTGCTTCTAGAATGATATTTTTTAACAATGACCATGCCTTTTGCACACTTTTTACTTTTGCAGCTGCTTCTTTCAGTTTTTTTCTAACTATTTTTCTCATTTTATCAGTTTCCCTTTTGAAAGTTTAGCACGAGAGACATGGATTTGCTTACTGTCCCCCTTCCAGTCATTAAATCAAATTTGATCAAATTATGATCACTATTGCCAAGCGGCCCTATCACTCTTACCTCTCTCACCAAATCCTGTGCTCCACTGAGAATTAGATCTAAAATTGCTCCCTCTCTCATCAGTTCCTGAACCAATTGTTCCATAAAGCTATCATTTATTCCATCCAGGAACGTTATCTCTCTAGTGTGTCCCGATGATACATTTACCCAGTCAATATTGGGGTAATTGAAGTCTCACTAAAAAGACGTTATGCAGCTCTAATTCTTCTTACTCAATGTGCTGTATACAAGATTACTGTTATTATTTATAGGACCATCATAACACCTGTGGGCATACCAGCATATTTTAGCTCAAGGTTTTGCCACATCAGGTCGTATTTAATCATTGGTCCGAGTCCTTTATTATTTCTTTTATATTCTATTTTTTTGTTTTTTGATTTTTGTAAAAATATATATCGGGGTGATACCTTCCTTTTGCGTGACTCAAACTTTCACTGAACACAAACACACTTTTTCTGAAATAAAATGGACTGTCTTGGAGATAATAACTGCACACTGGAGACGTGGCGACAGAATCAAACGCCTCCGTGAAAGCGAACAACGCTGGATTTTTCAATTAAAAACAGTAAATCCTCATGGCCTTAACAAGGAAATAGAATGGGTCCATTTCATGTGAACATAGTTCACACACAGCTGAAATGCAATGATTCCACACAGCTGTAACATGGTAAACCACATATAATCAGCGGTACTCTCGCAGCAACCTTGCTCAGACGCCGACAAGAGGAAACGGCGGCAAGGTTTGGTGAGTTCACTGTTGTCTCTATCCAGCTTGCCCAGGTATGTGCCAAACAAATATTTAAATGTATGTGCTGCAAGTAATGTTGAATCACGACGGTATTTGTCCTTTGCAGAAAGCCTAAAAAGTAACGGGGCAGTGATGAACTTACCTGTCAGTGATAAAATACAGAAGTGATGTGATCTGTTACAGTCCCTGAAGCAGCGATGCGAAACGCGCGTCGGACTGGACTTTAAATAACCACGGTTCTTGAAAGTTTGAGTCACGCAAAAGGAAGGTATCACCCCGATATATATTTATACAAAAAACAAAAAACAAAAAAATAGAATATAAAAGAAATAATAAAGGACTCGGACCAATGATTAAATACGACCTGATGTGGCAAAACCTTGAGCTAAAATATGCTGGTATGCCCGCAGGTGTTATGATGGTTCTATAAATAATAACAGTAATCTTGTATACAGCACATTGAGTAAGAAGAATTAGAGCTGCATAACGTCTTTTTAGTGAGAATTGTGCTCGTTGTGTCTTGAAAACAACTGTCGATATTGTGTGTGGGTAATTGAAGTCTCCCATTATTACCGCACTACCAATTTGGTTAGTTTCCCTAATTTCTCAGCATTTCACTGTCAGTCTCACCATCTTGACCAGGTGGACGGTAGTATACTCCTATCACTATAGTCTTCCCTGACACACAAGGGATTTCTACCCATAAAATTTCAATTGTGCATTTAATCTCATGCAGGATGTTTATCCTGTTGGACTCTATGCCATCCCGGACATAAAGTGCCACACCCCCTCCCGGGTGCTCCTCTCTGTCATTGCGATATAGTTTGTGCCCTGGTATAGCACTGTCCCATTGGTTGTCCTCCTTCCACCATGATCTGAGATGCCAATTAAGTCTATGTCATCTTTCACTGCTAAACATTCTAATTCTCCCATCTTACTTCTCAAGCCCCAAAAAATAAAAGGTAGATTTTAAAAGCCTTGTGCGCATAAGTGGCCTGAGTGGGAGCTATGTGAATTTTAAATGGCCAGAAAGGGCATGTGTACCTCAATATATGCACGCCCAGAGAAAGGGGCAGGGCTGACACAATTTTCTTCAGCCAGTACATGTATGTTACATGTGGCACTTTGCTACAGCTCCCTGGTGAGAGAGAGAAGAGAAGAGAGAGAGAGAGAGACTTTGTGTGAGGCTCAGTCTGATATTCTATATATGGACCATTGTAAGGGGGCACTTTGATTTGGGTTGAGTTTTCGGGAGGTGGGTTGGGGTTAGGGGGGTGATGTTACAGACACATACACATTGTAAATTCACATCATTAAAGATTTTTTGACCTTATAAGTTATGAAAATTCTTAAAAGAGGCGTTGATTTGGACACTGCAGTCTCTGCTAGCTGCATTGTACAAATCAACTCCTTTTCATCACTTTTAAGGTCAAAAAATCTTTAATAATGTGAATTTTACAATGGATACCTCTGAATGTGTCTATACAACATCCCCCTAACTCCAACCTACCTCCCAAAAACTCACCCTGAAGCAAAGTGCCCCCTTACAATGGTCCATATATAGAATATCAGACTGATTCTCATGTATAGTCTCTCTCTCTTTCTCTTCTCCCGCCCGCCCCCCCCCCCCCCCTTCAAATGTTCACTAGATTTCTGTACCTAACAGGGAGCTGTAATAAAGTGCCACACATAACATATGTGTATACATCTGTAGACATACACATCTAGGTAACAAAATAGCACATATTTTTGTGCACGGCAAGATACATGCGTTTATGGGCGCACACACGACCTTTTAAAATCTACCCTTAAGGGTCTTTCTACTCTAATTCTACAAGAGAACACCTGCAAAACACTTTTGATTTTGCCCAAAAGAACTTAGAAATAAATGTCAGAAGTAGGAAGCCCTACTACAATTTAAAGGCTACCTCTAAAGAATATGAAATTAGTGATAAAGTCTTTTACTACAATTTCAGTAAAAATAAAACCAGAGAAAACAAATTTTTGCTGAAGTGGAAAGTTTCTTTTGTAATTGTGGTTAAAGCTTCATGTGTTGCCTGTCTGATCAGAGTTAAGAAAAATCTTTACATGGGTCCATATTAAGCAGCTCAGACATTGCCATCCTCATAAATTTGTGGATCAGAATTCTGAACCTATTTGATACTGATACTAATGATAAATCAGAGGAGTAGTTCTCTATTCTCTTCCAAGTGGAGACTCAAAGAGCACTGTTCCTGGTGCTGTTGCTAATAGGAGCTGAAACTATCAAATTAATCAAACCCGGTCCTTCTTCCGGCATCTTTAATCAGGACACTGTAAGATCCATTATCTTCTCCGTTTTTAGGTTCCCTTTTTGGTGCAAATGCAGTTTCTGTTAAGAATTTGTGTAACACTGCTAAAATGTTGTAGGACAGTATGAAAAATATCTCAAAGCAGATATGACAACAAGAGAAAAAATTGACTACTTAGAGTAAAACCTTAAAAGGAAATTTTAATACCTGTGAGCGGGAATCCATGTGCGTGCAGTTCCCAGCGCACGTTCAGAGACGCAACAATTTTATAACAGGTGCACGCCAGGAACCGCTACCCGCGCGCAGATGCACACCCGATTTTATATCAGCACGTGCATGTGCATGCAAATGCTGACTCTTGCGCCTAAGGGGGGGGGGGGGGGAATTTAACTACATGGGCACAGCGGCAGACCAGGCCTTCTCCCAGTTCCATTAATGGAGTAGACTGGGAGGGAACTTCCTAATCCCCCTGTCTAACATGCCTCCCTTTTCCCCTATCTACCTCGACCCCTAAAACCCTGCTAACTACCCTTCTTTTTTTTGTTTTAATACTTACCCGCTCTCCCGTGCAGCAGTAACTTGCGCTGGTTGGTCGACTGCCTGCGCGCACTTCGGCGGGACAGTGCCTAATGGTGCTGTCCTGGCCCGCCCACATCCCACACATGCCCCGCCAATTCCCTGCCCATGCCCTGCCCATTCCCCATCCCTGCCCACCCCTTTTTCAATTACCCGTTCTTCGGCACGTACTGGGAGATACGCTCGTGGCCACGGGCCTTTGAAAAATCCCCGCAGCACGCAAGCAGCCCGGCCACAAGTGTGCCTCCCAGTTTTTATGCGAACCGGATTTTGAAATCGGGCCATTAAGTAATACTGTCACCTTGATTATCTTACTCTCCAAAGCCATTGAGCATAACTGAAAGACATCACTATCATGAAGACAGTGCTAAGTGTTGCATTCGTGCCTGCTCTTGCACTCGCGCCACCCTCTCTACCTCTGAGGCGACTCCTTTCAGGTCTGATGGACAGTTGCTGCCTCGGCTTCTTCTCACCGTTTCTTCCCGGAGTCCCCGGGCTGGCCTAACGCTGCGGATCCGCCATGTTCTGATGACGTAGGGCACGCATATGTGTTCCGAAGTTTGTACCAGCAAGGATGCGAATCTCTGAGGCATCCCCCCGTAGTGACGTCATCCGCTTCCAACATAAAAGGTCTTTGCTTACGCTTATGAATTGAGTTAGCAAGGGATTGATTGCGGGGATCATCTCGACCCGCTTCATTCTCCGCTGCTCTGCCTCCTCGAACTTACCAGGGGTAGCCGCTCCTCGGGGACCCTGCTCTCTCCTCTTGTTTTCAGATTGCCAAGACGGGATCCGGTACTTGCTCCTTGAGGTCCTATGTCCCTGAATGCTCAGAAGACTCCCTATTGCGTGGAAGCGATCGCAGACCTGAACATTGTGAGTTTATATTCCAGTCGCAGACAGGAAACGGTACTCGCTCCTCGAGGGCCCATGTTCCTAAAACCCTCCGAAGACTCTCTTCTATTTCAGAAGTTATTTCATATACAGATATTATGAGTTATTATTTCAGTTTGCATATAGGAACCAGTACTCGCCTAGTGGCTCTTGTTCCTGAATATACTAACTATTCTCTATTGCCTAGAAACCATTACAGAGATAGATA
Organism: Rhinatrema bivittatum; assembly: GCF_901001135.1. Classification (NCBI taxonomy): domain Eukaryota; kingdom Metazoa; phylum Chordata; class Amphibia; order Gymnophiona; family Rhinatrematidae; genus Rhinatrema; species Rhinatrema bivittatum. The sequence goes on from NC_042616.1 coordinate 499,335,817, forward strand.
ACTGTGAGTCAACATCGCTCTCTCAGAGCTGTCCCTGGAACCAGGTACTCACTCCTCGAGGGCCTAACTCTCTCCAGCTACTGAGCCTTCTTATTAATCTATGTGAGTGTATCATCTACTTCTGGTTATATATCCAGCATACCCTGTCTACTCACTATGAGTCTCTCTCTACAGCTCAGCAAACCTGGAAATAGCATTTCCAGGATCTGAGGGACTTCAGCCCTGCCGGGCACATCAGCTCACTACTGCCACCTCTGGTGGTTCTACTACCTGTCTAATAAAGAACTATCTGTGTCTGTCTCCATACTCCGGCCTAGTCGGTGGTCCCTCTCATGATATCCTCCTGAGGGCGCTGTCATCTGCCATCGGCCCAAGGATTCACCATTCTACATTAGAGTGCTCATCTCTCACACTTCAAGAGCTGAGTACAACAAACTGCTACCTTGCAGTCTAACCCTCAATATTCTGCCAACAATTGCTAGTCCTAGCAGCTCCTACAACAGATTGCTGCTCCGCAGTCTAACCTATAGCAGATACAGACTCCTAGCAGAATTGCTAACAGATTGCTAGCTCCTCCCCTCTGGGGGAGCAAGCTCAACAGGATTGCTAGCTCCTCCCCTTGGGAGGAGCAAACCCTGATAGACTGCTAGGTCCCAGCTCTAACACAGAGCTTTTCTAACAGATTGCTAACTCCTAGCAGACAATACAACAGATTGCTAACTCCTATCTGATGTCTCCGCCCATCCGGCATCAGATCTACATCATATTGCTAGCTCCTCCCCTCCTGGAGGAGCAGATCAACAACAGATTGCTAACCCCTCCCCTCTGGAGGAGCAGATCATCAACAGATTGCTAACTCCTCCCCTCTGGAGGAACAGATCACCAACACTAAGTGAAGAACATACTTTTACTCAACTGATTCAGGCACTCACAAATGATTTGTTTAGAGATGGACAATGGCATTAGTAATTTAATGAAAGGACAGATCCCCACTTATATTGTGTCTCCCAATGTCATGACAAACGCATTTGCCAAAATTATCCAAAGTAACATTGAACCTATTCAGATTTCAGTTTGCCTCTGACATTCCTCTGTATGTTGTTGTGGAAAAAATGGAAGTTGCTTTTGTTTTAAATCTGCCTTTTAATTTACCTGAAAATGTTTATTAATTGAAACAAGCATGGGTACCTGATCTGACAATTTGTACCTGTATGCTGAAGCTCCTGCCCTGTTTGCTTACCCAAATGACAATTCACAGCAATATTTAGTTTTAAATTTAGGCCTGTGACAACAGACCAAGGACATACATTGTCCTGGAAAGCCATTCCTAAATGATACTATTGAAGCTCTTTGTGCTTTGTCCTCTGACAATGTCCAAGATAAATCTCCATTTTACTTCTCTCACTGAGAGCTTATATGAGTTAGTTATCAATTTTAACTCTAGACCTAGTGGAATCTACCTTACCTTTCTGCTAATTACATTGTCTCAACCGCTGGAGCCTATACCAAGGTGCCTTTTTAAACTTCAAAAAGAAATTGTTAAACCTGTATCAAAGAGAGATTTATTGAAGCTTATGGGAGAACAAAACATCTAGAAATGTGTTGAAATAACAGCTTATTGTAGTAACTGTCTTTCCTCAGTGAGAAAGTAATTAGGCATCACTCAAGAATAACATAATAAGGGAACCCAGAAGGCAAGAGAACTAATATGAAACACTTATGCTAAGAATCTTAATTCATAGGCCATGACCAGATCAGTTGTATCTTATCAAAGAATTAGCACCTTTCCATACTTAACAGGATGCAGACTAAATATAAGAGTTTTCTTAATACATCTCACTCCTTTTACTGCTGTAGAATGGATGTATCAGGAGATTCCAAGCTTAATATCTAACATCTCACTTTCAGGAAGACAGTGTGTAAAGGGAATAGAGATGCACACACTTTAAAAACCCACATAAGTTCACAAATATGTCAAATTAGTTGAATCTGCATTGATTCACTTGATTTGAGGGGCCTGCAATGGATATAATCAATACAGCTTCCTGTAATTCAGGCACGGAAACCTGTCACATGGTAAGGGCAAAGGGCCATCGGCGCCATTTTTATTAGTGGCAGCCGATGGCCTGAGAGCAGGAGATCACTCCCCGCGCCCCCACTGGACCACCAGGTAATTTTAAAAGGTTTTGAGGGGGGGTCGGGAGGGTGGGGGAGGCTAAGGGGGTCATTTTAAAGGGTCGGGTGGGTTTTTTTTTTATCGGGCCATCGGCGCCATTTATATTATATTAGTGACAGCCAAAATGGCGCCGATGGCCCGAGAGCGGGAGATCACGCCGGAACCCCCCCACTGGACCACCAGGTAATTTAAAACATTTGGGGGGGGTTCGGGAGGGTGGGGGATTTGTTTTAAAGGGTCAGGGTGGGTTTAGGGGTTGTTTTGGTGTGCCGGGTTTCCCGCCCTCCCCCCCACCCCGATTTACGATTTTTCACGATAAATCGGGGGAATTTATATTGTATCACGACTCTAACGATTTTTGACGATTTAAAAAATATCTGACGATTTTTTTAAATCGTCAAAAAATGATTCACATCCCTACTGATTGCTGCTTTTACAAATAACAAGAGTTGGGAGGAATTTTCAAGGGGTTATGTGTGTAAAATTAGCACATATGTGCATAAGTAATTTGTTCTTGCGAACATATTTTATAATTATTGAAAATATGTGCGTATTTTCAGATTCATATGCACATTTACATGCACAAAAAGGGCCAGTCTGGGGCATTCTGTGGTGGGGCAAAGAGAGACACATAGATGTAAATTTTAAGACCCATGCACATGCACACATGTGCATGTATTTGTCGGCGCTTACACATGGACATGCCAGTTTTATAACATGTGCACGTATATGCGCATATAGGGCCGGATTTTAAGAATTACGCGTGGGCGTAGATTTGTGCGTGCAATCCCGGCTGCTGGGCTTGGAGGCTCCTGCCCTGCCCCCGATCCGCCCCAGACACCCCGCCCACGCCCCACCCCCTTTTTCAAGCCTCGGGGCATACACGCGTCTTGGGGCTTGCGCTCGTCGCCGGGCCTATGCAAAATAGGCTCATCGCACGCAGTAGCGGGTTTAAAAGGGTTACGCGTGTATATTTCGCTCGTAACCCTTTTAAAATCTGCCCCCATATGTGTGCGTGTTATAACATCGGCTATCCTCACATATATGCATGCACGATTTTACATTGATGCATGCATGTGCGCACAAGTGCCGTCTCAAGCACGTAAGTGGGAGGAATTTTAATAGGTATGCGCAGCGACACAATTGGCCTTTTTCCAAGTTCGCCCCAGTAAAGGAGAGGACTTCTTAAACACCCTAACTAACTTGCCTCTCTTTTACCCTATTAGCCCCTAGCTTTAAAACCCCAGTGACTAGCCTCGCTTTTTTTTGTTACACATCTTATAAGCCGTCCATAGCAGAAGTAAAATTACATGGTAGGGCGACCCCGGTGCACGCTTGTTTGCGTAACTACTTCTGCGCTGACTTCATGGTGCAGTTCCTACCCGCCCATGCCCTGCTCAGACCAGGCCCATGCCCAGCCCCTTTTGAGAAAAAGAAATGTATGTGCGCACTGCGTGATATGCAGGCAGCTGTGGGCCTTTTGAAATCCATGCAATGCATGCGGGTCCGAGTCACGCACGTATCTCCTGGTTTTGCCATGTGCAAGCCTTTGACAATCGACCAGCATAGTTGCTATTTTTTTTTTTAATTCTTTATTTATCATCATTTCAATTAATACAAAGAAAATTTGCATAGAATCACAAGAGATGTAACATATTGTTTTTCTCATGAAATTCTTTAAACCAAGATTTACAATAAAAGAAAACATAACAATTTTACAGTCTCTCTCTACTTCGTAGGAAACTTGGGGGGAACAGAAATAAAGGAGAACATAAGAATATATTTAAGAAGTAAGGCTAGGTTACACATCAGATACATTTATAGGATCCTGCTCTATTTGGTGCAGGTTTTGCTCACGTGCCTCTAGGAAGGCCTGAAGTTGTTCCGGACTGAAGAAAACATATGTGTTCCCTAAAAGTTTAACGACACACCTGCAGGGGTACCTTAATACATAGGTTCCCCCAAGTGCTAAAACTTTAGGGCGCAATGAAATAAATTTTTTCCTTCGCATCTGCGTTGGTTTTGCTAAATCTGGAAAGATACGGACCTGACCTCCCAAGAAGGAAACATTCAGATTTTTAAAATAATTCTTCATTATTAATCCGATATCATTTTCTGAATAAAAGGTCACAAAAGAGCAGACCTCTCTATAATTTCAACCGCAGATGTCTCTAGAAATTCGGACAGATTTTCCATATCTATCCCTATATCAGGCACTATTGAGGTACTCCTTTGTCTTAGAAAAAATATTTTCTTAACAGGGGGGACCTGATCAAGAGGAATCTTTAATATCTCATTAACAAACTTTTTGAAAGTCTGCAAAGGCAACTCTCCCATAACTTTGGGGAAATTTAAGAGTCTTAAATTTAAGTGTCTCAAATAGTTCTCTACTGACTCCAAGCATAGTTGCTATTTTATAAGAGACTTACACGAGTGCACTTGGCAGCTTATTCACGTAATTTTACACCTGCTAAAATTATCTCACACAATTAATGTCAGACTCGTCTTTTGTCTGGTATTGATTGAGCGGAAGGTCTGGATGAACTGGGGAAGTTCAGGGTAAAGAACTAGGAGATTCTTGATTACCTGGAAAAGGAATGGGTGAACTGGTGTATGCAGCAGTAAACTGCTGATTTCAATTATATGTGCGTGTTCTAAAATACACCTACTTCCATGTGTAAATCAGGATTTTATGCTAACAAGTTACATATTTTTTTAACGTAAATATATGCATGTATGATAATAAAATAGGAAAAGTATGTGCTTTCAATGCATTGCAGATATTCATACATAACCCAAAGTACATGCTATGTTAGGGGAGAGAAATATGCATATTTTATAATCTGCACACACTTGATATATACAGGTTATAAAACGGTGTGGTAGATCTCTGCGTGATTATATATGAGCATATATGGAGCCACATGGTACTCTTTGAAAGTTATCCTCTAAAGTTATTACTGAGGTAATAGAGGGTGAAGTGTCTGCCGAGGTCACAAGGTTTGTCAATGGTAATTGAACTCCTAGCTTCCCTGGTTCTCAGCCTGCTTTTCTAACTACTGGATTACTCCTCCACTAGTTAGTGGCAACTTAAATAGCCCATGGTTACTTTGAAAAAGGCTATGTAGATGTTATTGTTATGTATTCCCCTTAAAAAAAAAAGTAAAAAAAAAAAGAAAAGAGTGGAAAATCATGTTAAAATTATATGCAAAAAGGTGGGTGCGAACAGTCTTCCTTTAAAGAGCGTGCATAGAAGATTTACTTTAATGACTGAAATGGCAGAATCTATTGAAAGACCATAAGGGAACAGCCAAAATCATAGATAACTGACTCCACTGAACATCAAAATTGTAAACAAACATCAGCAATTCTCAAATTCCCATCATCAGCCTTCACAGTCTTTCCTTAATGAGCGGCACTACATGGTTAGAATTGGTAATGAAGAATCCACCCCTGTAAACCTCACCCGAGGTGTCCCTCAAGGTTCATCCCTCTCACCTACACTCTTCAATATTTACCTCCTTCCCCTCTGCCAACTCCTATCTAATCTAGGCCTTACCCACTATATATATGTGGACGAAGTCCAAATCCTCATCCCCATAACTGAATCCATTACCAAAGCGCTTAAGACTTGGGACCACTGCCTCAACTCAATTAACCTGCTCCTTACCAACCTCAATCTTGCTCTCAACCCAGCAAAAATGGAACCTCATCATCTCCCCGGACAGAAGCCATCCCTCCACCCCCACCCCCACCCCCATCCACACTGAACACATCGACCGCCCAACAAGTAAGGGACCTAGGCATCACTCTGGACGATCAGTGGAACCTAAAAAAATTCATTAACACCACTATAAAAGACGACTTCTTTAAACTTCAGGTTCTAAAGAAATTAAAACCCCCTCCTCCACTTCAATGACTTTCGGACCGTCCTCCAAACCACTCTGTTCTCAAAAATCGATTACTGCAATGCCCTCCTTCTTGGCCTCCCAAAGGCCACCATTAAACCCCTCCAAATGCTACAAAACACAGCAGCCAGAATCCTCACCAATACCCGCAAAAAGGATCACATTACCCCTATCCTCAAGGACCTACACTGGCTCCCTATCCACTTCAGAATAATCCACAAGAGCCTCACCATCATCCACAAGTCCCTGCACAATCAACACACTTACTGGCTTAATGGCTCTTTACACTATAGTACATCTAACAGACCCACCAGGTCCGCCTACAAAGGATCCATCCTCACTCCAACCCCCAAGCTATTCCACCTCACCTCTACCAAGGAACGGGGCTTTTCCTTAGCAGGCCCCAAGTTATGGAACTCCATGCCCCCAGATCTGTGCCTAGAACACTGTTCTCAAACCTTTAAAAAAAAACCCTAAAACCTGGCTGTTTAAACAAGCCTTCACTTAACCTTTTCTCAGCCACAGGAGGAAGCATCTTCCTCTTCTCCTCCCCCAGTATTCCTCCCCCCCCGCCTCCCTTCCTCACCCCCCCTTTTTTTTCCTCCTTCCCTCCGAATTGTAGATGATGCTGTTTAGCACCCTCTGCCACATAACCATTGTATATATGTATATATTCCTTGTATATAATCATTGGCACTTTTAACCTGGTGTATCAACCTTGTATATAACCCTTTTTTTGTTTTACTATCACTGTATAAATTCCTCTGTATAATGAAACCATCAGACATACCCTTTCACCCTCTACCCCTCTCTGGTACCCCTCTTTTCTCTACCTATCTCTGTCTCCTTCCACCTCTTAGTTTTATTGTAACTTTGCTTTCTGCTTCTGTGTTAAGTAACCCGAGTTCTATGCAAACCGATGTGATATGTGTTATGAACGTCGGTATAGAAAAGTTTTAAATAAATAAATAAAAATTCAAAGTTGATTTTTTACAGCTTCATCTTTATCTCTTTGGCTTCCCGCAAAACATCCATATACATTTACCTCACCCACCAGACGCTTAGCCTATAGCCTTTATTCCTGGACTTTTATATGCTTTAAATTTTTCCCTATCAGTCATTTAAAATGAGGTGCAAAGTGAAAGATTTCAAAGTTAGCTTAAAAATTTGCAATTCCTCATCCAGTCATTAAATAGGTACTTGGAGCTTTCTGTTCTGTGGCACTCTTTTCCAATTAGAACATTGTCTGCTGATCTTATATTTCTGAGAAATCCTTTCCATTTTCTGTGTTTATCTTTACCTTCTGCTCTTTCACAAAGTGATATGTGAATTAATCCGTGCTTTCATTGCAACTGCTCAGTCTCGTTTTTGTCTAGCTGAAGCATTCATGCACGGGAGGCTTTTGATCTTGGATTTAGATATTCATCCCTATTTTACATAACCATAACTAATGCAAGGTAGCTGTGTAAACTGCAGTTGTATGCTGAATAGGACTTAAATATATCTTTGCAATTTAGGTTAAAAGACATTGTCAACTTTTCTTCATCTCTATTCTTCCTCTTGTCATGCAATATAAACAATAGAACTGAGAGACGTTCAAGTTCAAATATCTATCATGCATGGCAGAAGATCCAAATGAAAGGCTATCCGAGTCTGGATCTATTCATAGAGGTTTCTAGTTTGCAAAATTAAGGGGCTATTCCCTAATGTGAACAATCATTAGCATATGGTCTAGCACACCACAGAACATGCATTAATGTTTGCAGTTTTTATTGAGAACTTATCATGGGTTAGATTCACTTTGCACAGGAAGTGCCTTTATGGAATACATTTTCATATTTGTGCATTAAAATGAGCAGGCAAATGAGGCATAAAAACATGAAAAGTATTTTTGATGTAATCACCATCAAAACAAAAAATTATAAAATGTGACATAATAATGCCATTTGTTTTGCTCCTCCTTATGGTTCATGTTAAAGGCTGATTGCTGCTTTTACAAATAACAGAATTTCGGGGGAAGCAGTTTTTTCCAAAATGAATGAATTCTGGTTCCTGCAGGAGTCATGCCTTATAGAAGAGAGAAGAGACACTATGAAGTGGAGCAGAGAGAAGGAGATGAAAAGTGAAGAAGTCAGACTGAAAGAGAGGGCTGTCCAAAAATTCTGTGTCCCCCAGGATTTCAAGCCCCAGACCACCCAGATGGGCCTACCATATGGAGAAGTAACCCACAAGTACAGAGAGTTCAAATGCCATAAGGGAGTAGTATCAGGAGCTTAAGCATGATTTCAGTCCTCTGCTGGCCAGGTCTTATCCCATATGTGGTTTGTCTTCAGCCTATTATGTTTTCTAACCTCTTGGTCTTTTCAAATCATTCTGGCAATAGTTGGTGGAATGTAGCAATGCTCCTTCAGATGTTTCTGCCAAGTGCTACTATCCATGAAAAGAAGCCACAATGGCAAGAGCTCAAAACAGATTTTCATGATACAACTGACCTACAATACAGGTCATGCAATATCAGGCATTTAAATTAGAGGAGAAGGGTAGAAGGAAGTGCCAAGGAAAATGCCATGTTGCCTCCAAGCAATACAGGAAGTGGGAAGAGTAAACAACAAAATCAATCAGCTCAATATTCCACACCTAAGCAAAAGAGCAGAAAAATGTAACTAGGAAGAGCAACAAGCCAAAGGAAATAAACTGGAAAGCTATAATCACAAATGCTCATAATTTGGGCAATAAAATTCCAGACCTACGGACGCTGGTTCAGTGAGTCTCATGATTGGGATATGGCCATAACAAGCTATAACCTGTTAAAGAAGGACAGGGTGGAAAGAAAAGAGGAAGGACTAGCTCTTTGTATCAAAAGCAATATCCAAGCAATTGAAATACAAGGGCTGTCTTTAAAAGAAGTCATCCTTGATTGTAGCAGATCTCTTTGAACTGGGGGTAGAGTGATACAGGATATAAGAATCATGGCAGGCCCAAGGATTTCTGGCCACCACATTCAGAATGTTCAGTGTGTACATCACATGCCATCCGCATATTAAGGGAATGATAATGCGTTTAGTTTCTTTAAACTATTTCCTTTTTACTTAGTGTTGCCATTGCCACATGTGTGCAGTTAACAGTACCCATGCCATTGGGCAAACATAGTAACATAGTAAATGACGACAGGTAAAGATTAAACAGTCCATCCAGTATGCCCAGCAAGTTGCTTTTGGAAGTAACTGCTGCTCCTTGCAGGTTACTCCTTTGCCAGATCTGGACTTCCTCTTTTCTCTCATATATCTGAAAAAGTTTTGTCACCTCGCTTTACCTATTTGGCATTCCTTTCTTCCATTTAACCTTTGCTTTTCTGATTTTGTTCCTCATCCCTTTGAGCTTCACTAGATATTCTTCCCTGTGTTCCTCTTATTGGGAACTTTGTACTTCTTGAATGCTGTTCTCTTTACCTTTATTTTTTAGCCATCTCCTTTGAGAGCCGGATCGGTTTATTTTTCCTTTATTGTTTACTTTTTTTACAAAAAGGTTTGTTGCCTTTATTATACATATCCCTTTTTAATTTGCCTCACTATTATTCCACCTCACCCATCTTCTCTCAGTCTTCTAGCTCTGCCTCAATGTATGTCTCCCTTATACCAAAGTCCATATTTTTGAAATCCAAAACTTTGATCTTCATGTGACTTCTCTCCATCCCATCTGCTATATTGAACCATACTGTCTGATGATCACTGGTGCTCAGGCAAACACCTCCTCAGACATTAGAGACATTATCCTCATTTGTTAGCATTGGTCAAGTGTCACTACCTCCCTCATGAGTTCCATCACTATTTGTGTGAGCAGAGCCCCTTGAAGGGCATCCACTGTCGCTCTACTTCTTGCAGATTCTGCATTAGGGTTATTCCAATCCACACCCAGCAGACTGAAATCTCCAATGAAATGTCCTTTCTTTCTCAACTTTTGGATGTCTTCGACCAGATCTCTGTTCAATTTTTCTGTTTGAGTTGGAGATCTTAGACCACTTCAATGTAAACAGAAGAACATAAGAAATTGCCATGCTGGGTCAGACCAAGGGTCCATCAAGCCCAGCATCCTGTTTCCAACAGAGGCCAAACCAGGTCACAAGAACTCATTGCCTGACTTACGCACTGCCCCCATCCACAGCTCAGGGATCCCTCCTTGCTATTCAGTGAGCCATCTAGTGATAATAAAGCATCCATCACAAGGACCACCCAATAAGGAACCTAAATACACTTCAGTGATAGCCCTGCAGGAATTTCCCTCACTACTTGTGCTTGATCTTTGGGACCTATCAAGGTTTTATATTGCCTACATACCTGCAATCCATAGCAGATTAGTATCTCTAATTTGCACTGTTTCTCCAATGACATCTCTTAGCATACTCTTGTAGTCCAGGAAAGACAAGGTATAATAAGATGTAAATATCCATTTACTCTGTCATCTAGTTTCTACTTGAATTGCATAAAAGTTTATTCAGATATTTGGATAAATCTAATGGAACAATGCAATATTCCTCAGAAAAAGTGGTTATTTATTTATTTATTTGCGCATTTTATATACCGTCGTTCTAAAAGAAGATCACAACGGTTTACATTATCAGCCTTCATATTCTTGATAACAATCACATACTGTGTGGCAACATTCATATTCTAGATTAGCACCAAAACAAATACATAGTCTAGATCATAATCATACATATACTAGGATATCATATTAATAACTATATAATCTAGTCCATATTTATACATTTTTTTAGTCGACACAAATCCTAATTCTGATTCTGCAAACATTACACTTTACATCGAATATTTCATGTTGTTACTCCACTGCTTTTGTCTCTGGCACTGACGTTGGACGTATTGGTTAATAAACAAAGCAGTATGGGGGAAGTTTCCAAGATTATTTTATTTATTTATTTATTTAAAATTTTTATATACCGGCATTCATGTTGCAAACACATCATGCCGGTTTACATATAACAGGGGTGTACAGTGAACAATTCAATAACCTATTTGTGTAGAAGGAAGCAGTTACAAATAACAAGGTAAAAGAACTGGGAGGAGAGAAGAAAAGGGAGAGAATAACATTAGGTATAGGTATTTACATTAGTAATAACATGGCAGTAATAAGATGGCAGACTGGAGCGAGAACTGGTTGAGTGAAAGTCAATAGAGAAAAGTGGTTGGTTCTCAGGAGAGAACGGTGATTAATGGAGTGCTTCAGGGTTCAGTCCTGGGGCCAGAACTATTCAACATCTGTCAGCAAAAGAGTAAAAGGGGAAGATTTGCCATTTTGTGGGTGACACAAAGATCTGCAACAGAATAGACTACTCTAAGAGGTTGATTGTAAAAGCGTTGCTCACACAGAAATGCCCACATATGCGTGAATGAAGCTGCACATGAGCACATTTTAAAAGTTGGGATTTATGCTTGCATATACCTATGCATGTGCCAAAAATAAGTGGGTGGGAAAAGGGCAGGAAATGGGCATTCCAGAGCGGGGTCAACTGTTATACGCATAAATCCGTATTTTATAAGCAGAGGCTTGCTATCCGCATAATTTTACTGCTGCTCCTAATGAGGAGGAAGTCCGATGATCTTGCAGTTTAGGGCTTACAGGACAAGGTGAGGGTGAAGGTCCAGGTCAACTGGGGGATATGCAGGATGAAAAACCAGAGGGGTCTGGGAGACCTCGATATTGACTGGGCAAACTGGTAGACCAAATGGAAAAACTGGGAATGTCCCTTGCATGAGTATGCTTTAAAATCCATTTACATAAGCGAGTTAAAGCTGGCAAAGTCCTATGGGAGATACGCAAAGTAGGTTTGTTCAGTAACCTCTTAAAATTAGGAGCATATTTTTGTGCGGTAGGCATATTTTAAATTATACACCACAAGTGTGCACATGATTTAAAATTCTAGCGTATTTTCGCTCACTCGTTGATATGTGCATGTATGGGTGCATGCACGCTCATTTTAAAATTAGTGTGTAGGGAAGTAAGCAAAAATTAGAAAGGATCTAAGAAAGTTTAAGGCGTGGTCAAATGTTTGGCCAAAAGATTCTGGGTTATGTATTTGGGATCCAGAAGACTGCAATAGGTAGGGAAGAGTTAATGTGCATAGACCTGGAAAGATATCATGGGATGACAGTGTCTAATGATTTGAAGATAGCCTGAGGAATGCTGGGGTGCATAGAAAGAGGCATAATCAGTAAATAAAAAGAGGTGAAAATCTCTCTTTACAGGTTATTGGTCAGGCTGCAGCTAAAATACCGTGTTCAGTTGTGAAGACTTTACCTCAAAAAGGACATACACAGGACACAGAGGTCAAGAGAAACACAACCAAAATGATGTGAGGTCTGCATCAGAAATCATGTGAGATGAGACTTATCTAAATATGTATACCTTAGCAGAGAGAACAGGAAAGAAAGAGGGGATATAATAGAAAGACTTTTAAATATCTGAAAGTTATTAATAGTGCACAAGAAGCAAACCTTTCTTAGTGGAAAGGAAATTCTAGAACTAGGATTAACAAAATGAAGCTCCAAGAGGTTAAACTTAAGAACAATGTCAGAAAATATTTTTTCTTGAAATGGTGGCAGTTTCCTGGAATACCCTCCTTGAGATAGTGGTGAAGACAAAAACAGTAGCAGGATTTTAAAAAAGGAGGATAAATACAAAGGAACTCTAGTGACAAGAGGATGGAAATTAAGCACTGGGGTAACCTGCATGGAGTGGCTGTTGCAACCAGAAAGAGCAGTGATATGACTGCATTGTGCTTCCTCGAAGGCATTGGTTAACCTACTCGATGCAGCAGTTACAGCCCAAAACACCAGTGCTATTATTCCATCAAATCTATGAGAATGCATTGGTGAAACCTTAGCAGCAGTTACAACCCTAAATGGCAGTAGCAGTACTTTGAAAGTTTGGGTGAAGAACATGGGAGAAAGAGGAGCAGACAATAGATTCCATATGGAAATTTGTATATGTATCTAACCAAAGTAGACAATTGCTCCTAGGCTGACTGGATGGGCCATATTAGTCTTTATTTGCCAACATTTACTATGTTACTATAGGAAATCCTAAATACAAGACCATGCAAGCAGGTTTTTCAAAGATACAAAGGTCTAAGATAATTGTTTTGACAGGGAAAAGTTGCCAAACCTACTATAAATTGTATCTGTATCACTGAAGTCCAGGACCCTTGCATCTCATGCCCTTTTCCCATCTAGGGATGCAAGGTTGACCATTGCACTGGCGTTGTCAGAAACAACAGGTAACACGAACTAGGATGAAGGAGTGGAAGGTCCAAACCAGGGTGATGATGAAGAGCACTGGAGGATGGTGCAGGCTACAGAGGAGCCAGGAAGCACATAACTTTGGGGTTGACAAGATGAGTAAATGCCAGGAGCTTTAATGTAGTAGGAGATCAATAATATCAAACAACAAATGAAAGAGCAGATGGACAGAGCAAGGCAGAAGTAGCATCGGAATGAGGACTGGGATTCTGGCAACATGAGACCTCATTCACAATTACCAGGGAAATTTTCCCCTATTTTATATCTTTTCTCACCCCCAACATACTTAGTATGGTCATTGAAGTTATGGTCCTGTGCCGGCGCTGTGCACCAGTGCTCCTTCCAGAACTCTGCAATCATGAACCCTGAATCTGGTCCCAAGGTGTCACCCATAAACAATGAACATGACTTGGTTTGCCTCCTCCCCTCGATACTGTGAGTCTGTGAATGCTGCCTCTTCAGCATCCCCAGTTAATTTGGGGAGCAGAAAACGACTTGAGGATCAAAACAGAGACCTATCACATGGCAGTGCAAAGCATTTGCCACCTGGGTGATCGGGGCAGCCAAGAGGGAAAATCCTTAAGGCTTATGCTCCCACCAGGTCTCAGCAAGGCACAAGGTCAACTTTCATATCCATACATACAGTGGAAACAGGAGCATCATGCTATACATCCAAAAATAGGAAACTTCCTTGTCGTTGCTGAGCAGAGCTGTAGGCTGAGCCATGTTTCCATATAAGGAAACATACATGTGTTTTATAATCTGCACATACCTGATATGCACAGGTTATAGAATATTGTAATAGATTTCATCACAGCCAAATACACATGTGTATGAGGTGGTGCGGAGCTGTTTGAAAGTTACCATCCAAGAACAAAATTCAAACCTTAAACTACACACTGAATTAATTCAAACTCTCGGTTTACTTCCCAGCACTTCAAATTGTATACTCAGAAATAAATCCAAAGCTTAAACACATACAGGATTAATTCAAACTCTCAGTCTACCACCCAGCACACACAATTCAATTCTATCTTAAACTGTATACAGTTTACATTGCAGAAAGACCTCCATGGCCTGGTATAATGTGCACTCCATGTAGTCGCTCTCTTGATGGAGGAATTGATTAGTTATGTGCGGACTCAAAAAAATTGTTTTGTTTCATTCATTTGTTTTGTAGGTCACAGTCATTCATTAAGTTTGTTTCAAACTAAAAAAAAAATTCTATTTGTTCATTTTATTCATTCATTTGTTTACCATTATAGTCAATTGGGGAAGCAATGCAGGCTATTGTGGGCTTCCAATTTGGGATTTTATAATCATTTCTAATGAAATTGATGAGTAGACATCATCAGAAGGGTGAAGGCATGCCATTGCCAACACATCAAGACTATGTCAACATGGCATCAAAAGTGGCATGAAGAGCCCAAGGACTTACAGTTTGGCAAAATGGTACCAGCAGTGTCAACAGTTTTCTGTTGTCCTGTTCAGAGGAGCAAAACAGCGGCAAAAGTGGCAGGATCACACCCAAGGCTGCAAAAAGTAGAGCAAAGGGTAGCAATGACAGTTGCATGACTCCAAGGCTGCACAAAAAGGACAAAACAGCACCAAGTGTGGTATGAACAGCACAAGGCACCATGAAGGGGGAACAAATTAGTTCAGAAACCAATGAGAGAGGAGTAATTTAGATCTAATTCTTAGTGAAAAGCAGGATTTGGTGAGAAAGGTAATGGTGGTGGGACTACTTGGCAATAGTGATCATAACATGATCAAATTTAATCTAATGAATGGAAGGGGGACAAAATGTAAATTTACAGCTCTAACACTAAGGGGCGGATTTTAAAAGGCCTGCGCGCGCCGGCGCGCCTATTTTGCATAGGCCGCCGGCGCGCGTAAACCCCCAGGATGCGCGTAAGTCCCGGGGCTTTGGAAAAGGGGCGGGGAGGGAGCGTGTCGGGGGCGTTCCTGAAATGACGCGGCGTTTCGGGGGCATGCCGTGGTGTTTCGGGGGCGGGCCCGGGGCATGGCGCCGGCCTGGGGACGTGGTCGAGGCCTCCGGACCAGCCCCAGGGACCGGAACTCGGAGCGAGGCTGCCGGCCGGCGCGCGCAAAGTTACGCCTGAGTGAGAGAGAGAGAGACTCTTTATAAGGTACTCATATTAGTCAACTATGTATACCACTATATGAGGGTCATCTAGTAACTTGAGGTGAGGTTATGAAGGTGGACTAGGGTTCTCTCGCATTATCTTGATGCATCTCTACCTGGGTACTATCAAGCTAGAGCGAGAGAACATTGTATAAATCTCATCTTTATGTTTCTTTCCTGATTCCAAATCACATCCAGTCTTCACTGATGTGTGTATTGTGCTGTTCCTACATCTGACTGTGCATGTAAAAAAGGCCCCAAAACCCTAGTCCGCCACCTCGAGTTACTAGATAGTATAAATAGATTACAATTATGTGTGCCATCCCAGAGGCTCTCTCTCTCCTCTCTCTCCCTCCCTCTCTTCTCCTCGAACAGAATTCACAATATTATTAAAAATGTGTGTTTTGCTACTGCACATAGCATTAATGCCCCTCATTTTCATAACCCTACCCAAACTCCTCTCCTTTGAATAAATTTAAAAAATTCGCATTTGCGTCACACAATGCGATAAATAATGCATGCGTTATGCTGTTATCATGGGCGTTAGGGCCTTAATGCCTGCGATAATGGTCCAATGCATTTTGATGAATGACCCTGTATGAGCCTTTCATGCCTCCCCTCCTCAAGGCCCCAGTCAAACCACCCAAATGCCTTCAGGAGCTTCCCTGGCAGTAGTATCAAATTCAAAATAGATCTGTATTTTTGATTTAATTACTTTCTTTTCTAAATCCGTGCTCAAGGCGAGTTACAATTCATGAACATTAAGTGGATCCCTAACCCTGAGAGGTCTTGCAATTTAAGAGGATAACTTTCAAACAGCTATGCATGGCAGCATATATGCCTGAATGTGACCGCATATAATTTTGCCATAGTATTTTACAATATGCAGGATTAGTATTTTATAACATATGTATATCACATTCTTGCATATTATAAATTATGCATTTATGCAATGCATTGAAACCACATAAGTAAAGTCAATACATTGAACATGCATACTTTATCCATCTTTTTAAAAAACATATATATATATTTTCATACACATATATGTATGAAAATAAAATAAGACTTACATAAGGAGGGTGTTACACACATAAATCAGTGTATTTTAAAATATTTACGTCAGTAAAATTACCAGTTTAACCAAATAGTCTACCAGTTCAACCAGTCCTTCTTCAGGCCATTAAGACACTACTGATTTTTCATCCTGAACTCCCCCCAGTAAGATCCCCCACCCAGTCAGTACTATACAATAAACACATTTAGCATCACTTATGTCAGATAATTAGCAGGTGTAATATTACACAGGTAAATTGGCAAACGTGCAAGTGTGTCTTTTAAAATAGAAACTTCCATGCATAACTGTTGGCCTGCTCTGAAATGCTGCTAGACCGGTCCTTTTTTACATGCAAATATATGCATATGAAAGTGAATACACATGTATTTTGGACTTTTATAAAATATGGAATATGTAAGTAAAGGCTACTTAAGTACATATATGCTAACATTTTGACATTTCACCTTTAAGTTGCTACCTGGGATAATGGAGGGCAAAATGATGTGCCAAAGTCACAAGAGGTGTCAGAGGAAGATTTGAACCCTGTTTTCTTTTCAGTCTCAGACCTCTGTTCTAACCACAAGGCCCCTTCTTCATAAATGTACTGCTGTGTATGGGTTGATGGTTCTATTTTTAATTTGGCACCACTGCTAGCAGATGGATAACAGGCTCCTTCCTGCTGGTAAAGATAAAAAAAACTTCTAGGAAGGGTGAGTGGGGCACTGGAAAGGCAGGGGGGTCGCAGGGCCACTGGCTTTTGCTGTGAGGGGATCTGGAAGGCTTTTTGGATTTTGCAGGGGAGTCTTCTGTATGCCCAGAAGACTCTTTGATGTTCAGATGGAGCTAGAAGGTATGTGCCCAGAAGATCTGACCGATGTTTGGCAAGTGAGCAGGATGTTTGAAGGGTTTGGACCGAGGGGACTTTTCAGCCTTTGGGAGGAAGAGAGAGAAGTTATCACACTAATTGGCCATTTCACTTTGTGCTAACTAGCATGGGGAAATTTGAGTTTTCTAATATGTTTTGCATCTCATTAGTTTTGCACATCAGTTATTAGAGCCTATGATAAATGCAGCATTAAATCCCAGAGATAACTCACATTCCCATACTAGTTTTTAACACAGCTTAATATATAGACCCTGAAGTGTAAAATATACAACCATTAGCCTAAAAGTGATGTTAGGGGTTTTTTTTCAGATAATGTCCATCAAATTTAAAAATCAGGTTTTGCTGTAGTTTAATGTGTTTATTTCTCCCCTATCATTTTTTATTTTTTGGCGGCACAGAATTTTTTTTTATTTTTAGTAATTGTTATAATTTTTCTGTATTGCAAATTTGGCAGCTAGAGGTTTGGCCTACAGCAAAAATAAAACTGTGTTCACTTATTTAAATTATTTGCAAAACAAATACTTTATTTTTTGTATGTCCTATTGAGTTTACATTAATTTTTTAAGAATTTGCCATCAATTTAATGATAATTCACCATTCCTATTCTTTGTGCATTAACATCGATGTCAGAAGTTAGGGAGAATTCAGACCCAGTATTTTCTGAGTATATCTTAAAGGAGCTCATGCTTTCTGCATCAAAGAAAATGGAAGGCGAATATCAAAGCATCATGAACATTCTTCTACTGAATTTGTGCTGAGCGTGAGAAATGCTGGCCTTGCAGGAGGAATGCACAGCTTGTAAAAGCTATCCTGGCATGGGCACCAGTTTTCTAGTTTGCTACTGTTAGTTCGGCTAAAACAAAGAGCTTTGATACTGATTGGAGGATGTTTATCTCTAAAGGCATTTTGAGACTGTGCAGGTCTCTATGATAACATAAACTCTTTACATTTATAAAAAGAGTGTGAAACTCCCAGTCGGCCAGCTGTGCTTGGCTCGCATCCATATGCATTGACTGTGTATGCCATATGCAGATGGAATGCTATAAAGTAAGTGAAACAAAGAAACTAGGGGTTTCTGCCTTCTGAGAGATCATAACATACATCAGAAGAGGAATACAATAAATTGCATCAATATTTTATTTGCATTTTGTAAGCCTATCTAACATTAAAAACTATCTAACACACTCATACTATACTCATGCACTCACATCTAAAAACAAACATCTTCAAAACATGAAAATCAGAAATGTTATCAAGTAGTTCAATTATAGTATAAAGTGCAAATGCTCACATCATATTTTAAACGTTATACAATAAATAAACCAGGAGTCAGTCCTCAAAATGTCAGTCCTCAAAATGGACATTTTGAGGACTGACTCCTGGTTTATTTATTGTATAACGTTTAAAATATGATGTGAGCATTTGCACTTTATACTATAATTGAACTACTTGATAACATTTCTGATTTTCATGTTTTTGAAGATGTTTGTTTTTAGATGTGAGTGCATGAGTATAGTATGAGTGTGTTAGATAGTTTTTAATGTTAGATAGGCTTACAAAATGCAAATAAAATATTGATGCAATTTATTGTATTCCTCTTCTGATGTATGTTGTGTAGTACTGTGGTGAAGAGGTTCTTTTCTTTGTATTGACCCTTGTGTGATTATATTCTGAGAGATCATGCCATCCAAGAGCTCTCCCCAGTCAACAGACTACACTCCAGGGGACCAGAAGAAATCTGCCAATACCTCAGCCTGATCTTTGTGTCACAGATAACTTATGGGCTGATACAGTAAGGTGTGGTAGAAAGAGGTGTGTTAGGGCCGGGCGCACCCGCGTTTGCCACACGCACAGTTCGGATCACATATCGCTCGATACTCTATTTAAATGGCATGCAAATGCAAGCTGCGTCCAACCCGCGTCCAACGCGCGTCCATGAAGCGCAATCCATTTTACTGTATAGGCGCTTTATACAGCGCCTATACAGTATCCTGGGTGCGCTGGTACCTGTCATTTCAAATGACATTTGAAATGACAGGCACCAGGAAGTGGATCCCAACTTTAACCAAAAGAAAACCTAAAAACCTAAAATCCCCTCCTCCCGAAGCGACTCGACATGTAAAGTATTGTGAATAAGTGTAACCAAAGTTAACTTACTTTTTCTTTCTTTCAGCCCTATCAGCCCTCTCTGCCCTCCTCCGGAGGCGCGCGCCGCGGCTCCCCTGCCTCCCGGGAGCAGCCGGCAGCGAAAGCGGCTTCCAGCGGCCCCCGCCGGCGAAGACAGATGAACGCACGCCCGTAGTGCATGGGCACTCTAGCCAGCAAAAGCACATGAAAGGGGTGTGCGTGATGTCACGGCATACGTTCATATGTTTCGCTGGCTTGAGCACCCAAATTGACGGGCCCCCAAGTCAGCGAAAGCCTATGAACGTACGCCGTGACATCACGCACACCCCTTTCATGTGCTTTTGCTGGCTTGAGCGCCCGTCAATTTGGGTGCTCAAGCCAGCGAAAGCGTGTGAACATACGCCGTGACGTCACGCATGCCCGTTCATACGCTTTCGCCGACTTGGGGGCCTGTCAATTTGGGCGCTCAACCCAGTGAAGCCCGTGCACCTATGGGCGTGCGTTCGTCCATCTTCGCTGGCGGGGGCCGCTGGAAGCCGCTTTCGCTGCCGGCTGCCCCCGGGAGGCAAGGGAGCTACGGTGCGGCTGAAAGGGCTGAAAGAGAGGGCTGAAAGAAAGAAAAAGTAAGTTTACTTTGGTTACACTTATTCACAATACTTTACATGTCGAGTCGCTTTTCGCCTGCCTTGCTTCGGGATGAGGGGATTTTAGGTTTTTAGGTTTTCTTTTGGTTAAAGTTGCTTCGGGAGGAGGGGGAGAGAGGACTGGGGCTGCCCCGGAGACCGGCACCCATAGACGCGGCCAGGGCAGGTGAGCGGGGGCTGGGGGAAAGTGTGCCGTCTACCCTTACCCCTGCCTCTAATGCAGGGGTAGGGGTAGGCGGTAAATTAGCAGGTTAAACGCACGGCTAAACTGCAGGTTAAAAAGGCGATAGTCGGGGCACACGTTACTGAATGGGAGGGAATAGCTAATCCAATCGTTTACATCTCATATACATGCCGCGGGCGGAAAGGGTTACCCGTTGATTTAAAGAAGCGGTAAAGATGGGTTAAAAGGGATATTGAATCGCAGGTTTGACTAACACGGCTAAATTGTGAGTAGAAAGCGGGTTAGAAGCAGGGTAACCGCGGCCGCACTTTACTGTATTGGCCTGTTAGTTAAGCCACCAGACCTAATCACAAATACATACCAATGCTTATACCTTCACAGAGAGAAGCTACCTGTCTCCTTTAACTGCTGATAACCAGTATGATAAGAAAACAAACTTTAATTTTTAATTGAGAGATCTGATGTTACCTTTACTTTGTGGGTAGATAGTTCTGAATTAAATCTGTGCCAACTTCTGATCAATAAATTGAGTGCTTCTTTAAAAATTGTAAAACAGCTTCTAACTTTCTGAATCACCTAAATAATCGTTATATCAATCAATTATATTTTAATTGATAACATTCTCAATAAATCCTCTAACATTAGACAAACTTCATGAGTTCTTATTCTGATTAAAACAAACTCTAATTGACCATAGTTAGAGTAACTCATAAATTCTGTGCATTATATAGTGGAGTTTCCAAAATATAAAATTATTTGGGTGGGGGGGGGGGGGTTCATCTGCAGCTCCAGATGACTGCTTGAAGAACTGGCTTTTCAAGATCGATCATAATTACAGGAACCAAAATCCATAAATCTGCATTTACCTTTCATTGGTTTGTTCCTCCATTTTTTGTTTGATGTCGGGACCTAAACCAGATAAAATTGAATCTGCTTTTGTGATCGCATCTGGCCCGAAGCATGAAAAACAGGATCTTCCAATGCCAGAAAAAGCGGAACTATCTAAATCAATGGCATCAACTGATTTAGTACTGAAATTAAGCAATTCAGAGACATGCTGCAAACTAATATGAATGCAATTAGTGCCATACGAACTGAAGTTGCTGAGCTCTCTAATCATGTATCTGCTTTCCACGGCCATTTAGCAGTAGAACTGACAACTGCATCACTGATTGTTTCAGTTGAATCCATAGACCTGTGGTACAGAGACTTGAACAGCTTCAATGTGACTTAGAAGACCTCTCTAATCGAAATCACATCAACAACTTCAGAATCCTGGAAATACCTGAAGGTATGAAGGACTCTAATCTTTTGGCTCGTTTGGCATCTTTGATACCTGATTGTTTGGGCTTACAATTTGCTCCTACACAGAAGATAGAAAGAGCCCAAAATATACAATTACTCAGTATTAGTGTGTTTACTCTTTTCCTTAAATTAAGTTTTTGCACAAAAAAAAAGCAAGATTTAGAAATTTATAATGAAATTATTTGAGAAATGAAAATTTCACTTAGGGTATAATCTTGCTGCCATTTAACACGCTTTTATAAGCATCCTGTTCCATCTATAGAAATATATAGAGAATGGAAATTTAAAATAAAAACCAATGGTTTGAATCATTTGACAGAGTGGGTTCAACAAGTGAGATTTGGCGATAACTATTCAAAATGGAAATGTTTAACCTCAGGAGTACCTCAGGGCTTTATACATTCTGCTGTTCTTTTCAGTATCTACTTACAACTTAATAGTAAACTTCCTTCTGTTCTTGTGGTTCAGTACCAGTTATACACTGTTGGCATCCAGTTGTGTTTGCCTCTGCAACCAGACTGTGATTCTGTCTTATCCACCCTGACACATTTCATTCAAGTAAGAAACACTTGGATGTCCTCTAATAAGTTTATTCTTAACTTGAAAAAGATAGAAATACTATTGATTAATTAAGCGTCCTATCCAAATATTCCAACAAACCTGCAGTTAGGCAATATTATGCTGCCAATCCTTGAAGTTCAGAACCTGGTGTAGATAGATGATGTAAGCAGGAAGGTAAGGCACTGAGATCCGCGAGGTGCCAATACGTTCAACAGGCTCGGATGTAGAATCTCACCCAGATGTTCTCGATAGGCGGGAGCCCGCAGTGCAGGTAATGCCACGGCTGGTGGGTGGCATTGGAGCACCAAATCGTAGAGGTACTCACAGGAATGTAGGCGTCTTCCTGGTGATGAAATGGTGGGACCAAAGGTCCGTGGTGCAGGATACATAGGCTAGTAGGCCCTCAAGGAGCGAGTACCTGATAGTCCAAAATCCTGAAATGTAAAAGAGAGAGAAGACCCCCGAGGAGTGGTTGTCCAGTTAGCAGAGAACCCCAAAGGGTAGTTTGTAAGTGAGGGACCCCCAAGGAGCGGGTGTCTAGAGCTGCTGAAGGAGCGAGGCCCTTGGAGTGAAAGCAGCATCTAAGCATGCAGCTTAGAGCGGTCAGAGTAGCTAAACCAAGGTCCTTGCTAACTCAAAGTGGTAGTGAAACAAAGGCTTGATATACCCGGAGGTATTGACGTCATGCGGTGGGTACGCCCCCGAGGTTCCCACCATGACGTGTATATGAGCTTAGGAGATGTGCGCACGCGCACCCTAGGAGGCCACGGGAGTGAGCATGGTGGACTGGAATGCCCATGCTAAGTTGGAGACGCCGAGGACCTCGGCACTCGGCACCAGAGACAGCCAACTTTCCCAAAGAGGGAGAATAGGGAAGAAAAGAGGTAAGGCAGAGCAGATGCAGCCGTATGCGACTGATGGAAGCAACAGTGCTCTTCTGGGGACAGCTGCCCATGACCCAACTGCATGGGTTCTTCTGTTTTGGCCACGAGGGGAACCTTACCAAGGCAGGGCTAGTGGCCGGTGGCGAGCAGGAGTAAACCCAAGAGAGCCTTCTGGGTATCCAATTCTCCTAGTGGCGCTCTTGGAGACGATGATCAATTCAGCCAGACAGATCGATGAGATCCTCAAGTGAGGGAGGGAGCTTCCAAGCTGCCAATTCATCCTTCAGCTGCGGGGATAGTCAATCCAGGTAGATAGCACGCAGGCAGACTTCCTGCCAGGAGAGTTCTGTGGCTAAGGTCCGAAATTCAATTGTATAATCAAATAGACTCTATTGGCCTTGTCGAAAGTGTAGCACATTAGCGCTTGCCACAGCATGCCACCAAGGATCATCAGTGGTCTGCCGAAACATGGCCACAAACCGAGATAGTTCTTGCAGGAGCGAATCCGATTGCTTCCATAAGAGCGAAGCCCAAGCCAACACCTTCCCCTCCAGACGAGACAAGATAAAGGTGACTTTCGTGAGTTCATCTTGAAAGATGGAAGGCTGCAGAGCGAACTGCATGTAGCATTGGTTGATGAACCCTCTGCAGAGCTTGGAGTCACCACTGAAGCGAGGTGGAGCTGGCAGAGCCAACAAGGCTCTAGGAGTGGAGGTAGACGGCTGTTGGTGAGTGGAAGCTGGTACTGGAACTGAATTACCGGATATGGCATCAAGCCAGCTGTGCAGATGGTCAAGAGAGGAGGCCAGTGCCTCAAAGAAATTGTTGCTGTTCTTGTACCTTTGAAGCCAGGCCAGGAATGGCCTGGAGGGCACACGGCTCCACTGAGTCCATGGCCTTTGCAACCTGTTGCGCCGAAGGTGGACCCTTGGGCCGAGGTGGGGTTGACGCTACCCATAGGAGGGATCCTACGGGTCCCCACTGTCAGCAGGTGGAGTGGGCTGAAGGACGGAGGCCAGCTGGCACTTCACCAATACCAGTCCTCATTCCCCATGGGTTGAGCCTTTGGGTACCAGGGCTGGCTGGGCTTAGGTGGGCCTCCTTATGTTGTCATCAGTGGAAAGGAAAAGAGGTCAGCCCAGAAGTAGCAACAGGAAAATGGAGAAGTCTGTACTGGATGAGGCAGAGTCCCAGAGACCCGGGCGCCAATAGAACCAAAGTCAGACAGGGGGCACCTGAGCAAGAGCAGGCCGAAGCCTGAATAGGCCAAGTCCAGGACATAGACTGAAGAGGCATCGTAGCAAGCTGAAGTCAGAACCGGTGGCAATTAAGGAGCGGTGACAAGGCAAGGCTGAGGTCTGGGCAAGGAGTGAATCAATAGCGTAGTCAGGTAATGCAGAGGTCCGGGCTTGGAGAGAGTCAATGGCATAGTCAGGCAAAGCAGAGGTCCGGGCATGGAGAGAGTTAATGGCGTAGTCAGGCAATGCAGAGGTCCGGGCTTGGAGAGAGTGAAGATTTAGGTTATTTGTTAATTGCCGCTTTAAGAGAAACTACCTCATGTTAACAAGTAACTGGAATAACAAGGCCTGAAGAGAGAAAAATGCCAAAGCTGGGAATTGCGTGTGAGTGCAGAAATGAATGTGAGATAAGGAAGGTGCCAAGAAAAGGTAAACAAGAAACAAAGTACTGGGTAAGCAGAATGTGTAATGTTTGAAAGGCGCATGAAGGAAAATTACCAGCTGACGTAGGGGATGAGCAAGGGGGGGGGGGGGGGGGGGGGGGGGGGGGGGGGGGGGTCGAGCCATGTTTAACAGTGTATAAAAAGGTAAAGCAAATTTAAAACGAGGAGTAAATAGCATTGGTCGAGACGCAGTATATTCTGTAATAGCTACATTTATTACCTGAAGGAAACATAGTCTTGTTCCCTTTGGTTTCCGCTATCTTGATTTATTGTATGCATGCATGAAATGAACAAAGCCTGTCAGCTTTTATAAGATCTCTAAGCTACTTAATAAATGTTATGTTTTGAAACTGAAAGTCTGTCTCATCACTGCCTATCACGGGGGAGGAAACCAGGTGGGGTAAGTTCAGGTCTATTAACAAGAGTCAATGGCGTGGTCAGGCAATGCAGATTTCCGGGCTTGGAGAGAGTCAATGGCGTGGTCAGACAATGCAGAGGTCTGGGCTTGGAGAGAGCCGATAGCGAGGTCAGGCAATGCAGAGGTCATGTCCGAGAAGGCAGTCCGAAGAAGGAATGGAAATCAGGAACACAGGAACGAAAGAGAACAGGAATTGGAACTAGCAGGGATCAGGAACCAGGAACGCAGGAGAATCACCAGGAGGCAACGAGTACATGACCAGTGTGGAGACCTGTTGCAAAGACAATCACTGGAAGCCGAGCCCGGCTTTAAATACCGGAGCTTCGATGACGTCAACATCCGGGGCTGCTGCCAGGTTCCCACCATGGGCCCTTTATACGTGACACTGATGCACGCACGCATGCGCGCGCCTAGAGAGGGGCACAGCACTGAATGGTGGCATCTCTCTGCGGGCCACCCAGAGAGGCCCGATGCGGAACATGGAGGTCTGTAGCTGAGGCTGAGGCACCAGGGGAGGCCTAAGGGCGGAGCAGGCGGCCCACCACCACCAGAGATGAGGAACTAGGCCCTGAATTCGTCAGAGAGAGGTAAGGGGGCCGAGCCGGGGGGCTGCTGCGGCTGGCATATGCAACAAAAACTCTATATATCAGGTAAAGAAGGCACTGAACTCCCCTTTCTCTTACCACACTGGCCAATGTTTCTTCTGACAGTGTGCTTGACACTCAGATCCTCATGGCTAAAAGTATCATCCATATCCAACTGGGGAGCCACTCTACAACCATCTTCACCAATGGCAACCTCTTCACCCAAATGTTGAATAACAAACCAGTCAACTAAAGCCTTCTGGTGAAGATAGTGCTCTAAGCAGTAAGCTTATTGTTGGAGGACCAATAGCAAGAAGGCCACCTTCCGGCCTAGACAGCAAGGGGTTAATATTCCCCAGCTGTATCACCTAACCCTGTATGGGAAGAGATGAGGCTATAAGAGTTTACTAAATAAGATGTAACCTTATAAAGGGCCAGGTTCCCACCATGGACTCTTTATAAGTGACACTAATGCACGCACACACGCACGCACCTAGGGAGGCCAACGGAGGCCTAGGGAGGCCCTTTATTCTTGCAATAAGCTTACTGCTTAGAGCACTATCTTCACCAGAAAGCTTTTGTTGACTGGTTTGTTATTCAACATAGGGTGTATCACCTAACCCTGTATGGGAAAAGATGAGGCTATAAGAGTTTACTAAACAGGATGTAACCTGCATTAGTGAGTATAGTTTCCATCTTCCTCCCTGCCTATTAGGGATGTGCAGAGCAAAATTTTATGTTCATATTTTTTATGTCCGAAAGGGGGTCCCACTTGCGGCCAATATGGACATAAAAAAAATCCAATGAGTTGGGTATATGTACATATGTGCAAAAAAAAAAATTAAACCCCCTCACCCTCCTTAATCCCCCCCCCAGACTTACCACAACTCCCTGGTGATCGAGCGAGGAGTGAGGACGTCATTTCTGCAATCCTTGGCGAGAAGCATGTGACGTCGGTGGCACGTCGAGTGACGCGGCGCCACGTGATTCCCGGCTCGTTCGCGCCGGATGGCTCGTTCGGCCCAAAAAGAACGAGCCGTCCGGCGCGAACGAGCCGGGAATCACGTGACGCCGGCGTCACTCGACGTGCCGCCGACGTCACATGCTTCTCGCCAAGGATTGCAGAAATGGCGTCCTCACTCCTCGCTCCATCACCAGGGAGTTGTGGTAAGTCGGGGGGGGGGGGATTAAGGAGGGTGAGGGGGTTTATATTTTTATTTTGGCTCAACAATCGCGATTTCCCACATATCGAACATATCTATGTTCGATATGTGGGAAATCCGATCGTTTATGTCGAATCAATTTTTTAAGTAAAAAAAAAATATGAGTTGCGTTTTACTAATGCGGTCAATCCGAATGCACACCCCTACTGCCTATTGTGCTCGTCACACCAGCACAATGGCCTGTACAGAACAATGTAACTGTATATAAGGAACTGGACTTTCAAACCTATACACAGTGGTTGCAAACTTACTGTAAGTGGATGTGTGAAGATGAATGCTATTATTTTATAAACTGTGGTGCAGGAGCTGCACAGTTTATAAAATGCCATATATTTCTGCTCTGAACGAAATCATATATGTTTCGGTGTGCAGAGTATCTATATTTCCAGTACAAAAAAATGCATAATCTCTCTACCCATTTTATAAATATATGCATATATGTTTTATGTCAAAATAATCATGACACTATAATTAAAACCCAGCATTAAACAAGGAGGCAGGTATTTTATAAAGCATGTCCATATACCATTTTGAAAATATTTACTTATGCATGTACTTAGAATCCCAGTTTGCCAATACCTCCTCTAGTTTACCCAGTCCTTTTGCACTTCACTTAGACAATCTAGCATCCCCAACACTTTACTCACACCTCCCACCCAATAATTGCAGCCATCAGGCAAGTACAATTTCAGTTGTTTGAGTCAATTTACAAGTATAAAAGTATATGAACAAATTTGCACTTTATTTGTGCTCTTACAAAATAGCAACTACCGCAGGTACTTCTAAACTCTGCCCCAGAACATCCTGGACCAACTAAAACCAACAAAACGTGCTGTTTATAAAATAGCATATGTGTGCAAATATGCTCCTAGAGACAGTAAGTTTCAAAGCGGTGCACACATTCATCCGCCTATGCCCAGGAATGTGGTTATTTTATACTTGCATATATGCTCGCATGTTATAAAATAGTCTTACCACAAGCACATGTGCTAAGACTTAGGTAGAAAGCTTAAATCCAGAACCTCCAGGGTAGCATTCTCTGAAATGCTCCCTGTTCTACGCGCAGGTCCCCAGAGGCAGGCAGAGCTCTAGAGTCTCAATGCGTGGATGAGACAATGGTGCAAGAAGAGGGATTCAGTTTTGTTAGGAACTGGGAAACCTTTTGGGGAAGGGGGAGTCTCTTTCGAAGGGATGGGTTCCACCTTAACCAGGGTGGAACCAGACTGCTGGCACTAACTTTTAAAAAGGAGATAGAGCAGCTTTTAAACTAGAACAAAGGGGAAAGCCGACAGTCGCTCAGCAGCGCATGGTTCGGAGAGTGGTATCTTCAAAGGATACTAATGATGCATTAGAATTAGGGCATCCCGACAATGAGGTTCCAATTATAAGAAAAGTAGTCCAAGTGCCTGTAACTAAAAACTCAGCTGAGCTAAAAAAAAATTGATAGTGCGGTAATAATTGGAGACTTCAATTACCCCAATATTGACTGGGTAAATGTATCATCGGGACATGCTAGAGATATAAAGTTCCTGGATGGAATAAATGACATTTTTATGGAGCAATTGGTCCAGGAACCGACAAGAAAGGGAGCAATTTTAGATCTAATTCTCAGTGGAGGACAGGATTTGGTGAGAGAGGTAACGGTGGTGGGGCCACTTGGCAATAGTGATCATAATATGATCAAATTTGAATTAATGACTGGAAGGGGGACAGTAAGCAAAT
Source organism: Rhinatrema bivittatum (assembly GCF_901001135.1). Lineage (NCBI taxonomy): Eukaryota > Metazoa > Chordata > Amphibia > Gymnophiona > Rhinatrematidae > Rhinatrema > Rhinatrema bivittatum. The sequence goes on from NC_042616.1 coordinate 499,364,636, forward strand.
CCACGGCTCTCGTGCTAAACTTTCAAAACAGAAACTGATAAAATGAGAAAAATTGTAAGAAAAAAACTGAAAGGAGCAGCTACAAAGGTAAAAAGTGTGTAAGAGGCATGGTCATTGTTAAAAAATATACTCCAAAAAGGAAATATCTAATCAATTGTCATTCAAACACAAAAAAAGAACTTATCTTAATTTCCACTTGTTGAAAAATATACTCCAAAAAGGAAATATCTAATCAATTGTCATTCAATTAGATTGTCATTCAATTGTCATTCAATTTTTTGTGTGTGCATTATTAAAAAATACCATCCTAGAAGCACAGTCCAGATGTATTCCATACATTAAAAAAGGTGAAAAGAAGGCAAAACGATTACCGGCATGGTTAAAAGGGAAGGTGAAAGAAGCTATTTTAGCCAAAAGATCTTCATTCAAAAATTGGAAATAGGATCCAACAGAAGAAAATAGGATAATGCATAAGCGTTGGCAAGTTAAATGTAAGACATTGATAAGACAGGCTAAGAGAGAATTTTGAAAAGAAGTTGGCCGTAGAGGCAGAAACTCACAGTAAAAACGTTTTTAAATATATCCGAAGCAGAAAGCTGTGAGAGAGTCAGTTGGACCGTTAGATGATCGAAGGGGTTAAAGGGGCACTTAGAGAAGATAAGGTCATCGCGGAAAGATTAAATGATTTCCTTGCTTCGGTGTTTACTAAAGAGTATGTTGGGGACATACCTGTTCCGGAGAAGGTTTTCATGGGTAATGATTCAGATGGACTGAACCAAATCACGGTGAACCTAGAAGATGTGGTAAGCCTGATTGATAAACTGAAAAGTGGTAAATCACCTGGACTGAATGATATACACCCCAGGGTTCTGAAGGAACTCAAAAATGAAATTTCAGACCTATTAATAAAAATTTGTAATCTATCATTAAAATCATCCATTGTACCTAAAGACTGGAGGATAGCTAATGTAACCCCAATATTTAAAAAGGGCTCTAGGGGTGATCCGGGAAACTACAGACCAGTTAGCCTGACTTCAATGCCAGGAAAAATAGTGGAAAGTGTTCTAAGGATCAAAATCACAGAACATATAGAAAGACATGATTTTATGGAATAAGTCAGCATGGCTTTACCCAAGGCAAGTCTTGCCTCACAATCTGCTTCACTTTTTTGAAGGAGTTAATAAACATATGGATAAAGGTGAACCGGTAGATGTAGTGTACTTGGATTTTCAGAAGGTGTTTGATAAAGTTCCTCATGAGAGGCTTCTAGGAAAAGTAAAAAGACATGGTATAGGTGGCGATGTCCTTTCATGGATTACAATCTGGCTAAAAGACAGGAAACAGAGAGTAGGATTAAATGGACAATTTTCTCAGTGGAAGGGAGTGGGCAGTGGAGTGCCTCAGGGATCTGTATTGGGACCCTTACTTTTCAATATATTTATAAATGATCTGGAAAGAAATACGACGAGTGAGGTAATCAGATTTGCAGATGATACAAAATTGTTCAGAGCAATTAAATCACAAGCAGACTGTGATAAATTGCAGGAAGACCTTGTGAGACTGGAAAATTTGGCATCAAAATGGCAGATGAAATTTAATGTGGATAAGTGCAAGGTGATGCATATGAGGAAAAATAACCCATACTATAGTTACACAATGTTAGGTTCCATATTAGGTGCTACCACCCAAGAAAGAGATCTACGCGTCATAGTGGATAACACATTGAAATCGTCGGTTCAGTGTGCTGCGGCAGTCAAAAAAGCAAACAGAATGTTGGGAATTATTAGGAAGGGAATGGTGAATAAAATGGAAAATGTCATAATGCCTCTGTATCTCTCCATGGTAAGACCCCCACCTTGAATACTGTGTACAATTCTTAAAAAAGATATAGTTGCGATGGAGAAGGTACAGAGAAGTGCGACCAAAATGATAAGGGGAATGGAACAGTTACCCTATGAGGAAAGACTAAAGAGGTTAGGACTTTTCAGCTTGGAGAAGAAACGGCTGAGGGGGGATATGATAGAGGCGTTTTTAAAATCGTGAGAGGTCTAGAACGGGTAGATGTGAATCGGTTATTTACACTTTCAGATAATAGAAAGACTAGGGGGCACTCCATGAAGTTAGCATGTGGCACATTTAAAACTAATCGGAGAAAGTTCTTTTTCACTCAATGCACAATTAAACTCTGGAATTTGTTGCCAGAGGATGTGGTTAGTGCAGTTAGTATAGCTGTGTTTAAAAAAGGATTGGATAAGTTCTTGGAGGAGAAGTCCATTACCTGCTATTAATTAAGTTGACTTAGAAAATAGCCATTGCTATTACTAGCAACAGTAACATGGAATAAACTTGGGTACTTGCCAGGTTCTTATGGCCTGGATTGGCCACTGTTGGAAACAGGATGCTGGGCTTGATGGACCCTTGGTCTGACCCAGTATGGCATATTCTTATGTTCTTATGTTCTTAATTTAAGTGGGTGCACAAATATGCCTGCAAATGGGATTTTAATGGGCATGCATGCCGACACCATTGCCAGTTTACCCACAATTCAATCCCAGTTTGCCCAGTTAAGAGATAGGACTTCCAAACCCCTCCCCCCCCCTATTTTAATATTATCCCTTCCCCCTTGTTAGCCCTGATCTGCCTAGATTTTTTTGTTTTACAAGTTACACGTCATCCATAGCAGAAGTAAAGTTATATAGCAGGGGACCCCGGCTCTCACCAGTGCAAGTATTTGCATGCAAATTTCATGTTAAAATCCCGGAATGCCCATGCCCCATCCAGACCATGCCTCGCCCCTTTTTGGAAACGTTTCGTTTGTGTGTGCTGCGGCATGTATGCACGTATCCCAGCGGCTTTTACAATTCATTCGGTGCACGTCAGTCCAACATATTTATGCATCCCCTAATTGATATGTGCGTCTGGCTTTTAAAATTCACCTTTATGCACGTATAGGCTATTTTTATGCACAAAATCTCTTGAAGAATTCACCTTATAAGATTTATTATTTTTCTATTCTAGATTCCCAAGTAAAGAATCCTTGAGTGCTGCCTCAGATCAGTCATTTCTGCTTCACAGTAACTGTTTCTCCTGGTGGCGTGGGGGTCTCTGCTGCATACACTCGGTTCTCACTTGGAGCAAGCAGATTGGGTCAAATGAAACTGGAGAAGGAGAAAAATTTCTATCATTTATGCTTTTCTTTTCCTCTTTACTATAATGAAAGAGACAAAAAGGCAAACAAGAAATGTTAGCAGCAGCAGCACACACCTGAGGGCTGTGAACAGTTGGGCATCATCTTGGATTCCCACCCTCCCATCCCACAAAGAAAGATATTTTTTATATTGGGAGGTGTTTAACATTTGTTGAGAAAGAAAATAGCTATTGATTTCACAGATGATAGGACAACTGAAATGAGCTTGGAACACATTGAAGTGCTTGGAGGACAGGACACCTGCCCATTTAATTTTTTCCAAAATGCATGTGACACAGTTTAAACTCTGGTAGGTGTATCACACACTGAAGGTAATTAACATTTGCTATTTAAAACAGCTTGCTTGGTGCCCAGCAATTTCTTCCTGTTCCTCTGAGCTTTCAGTTCAGTCAGAAGCAAGTTTAGGATCCAGAACAACGAGCCTTCATTTACCACTACCTGAGGATTTTTCCCCTATTATTATATCCCTTAGCAACTCATTTATCCCAGTCATTGTAGTGATAATTCTCAACTAGGAGGGCAAATGCAACAGAGCTCCTTCTGGAACCCAGCTATCGTGGGGCCTAGCCCTAAGCCTGGCCAGTAGGCATTGCTGTTGTGCTCTAACTGGAACTATCTCCCTCTACAGCATCTCTGGCCTCAGCCAGTCTGGGCGCCAGAGTTCAGGCCCAGGAATCAAATTCAGGTCCTGCTTCACTGAGTCTCCCTTAAACTGTTTAAAAACGTTACTCTACAAAACAAAATTAAACAAAGCTCTCTTCTGTACTCTTCATTGATTATGTACAAGATTTTCATTTATATGCGATTAGTTTGGAATTTGTTGCATAAGCTGGCCTGTTACGAGAAATGAGTGGCTGGGGTAATATGAATTCATAGTGGCCCCGTCAAGCAACTTATGAAAGCTGTGGTACTACTGAATGCAGCCCTTTTCTCTAAAAGAAGGCACAGGTTTGAAGTCTAGAATAAAGATGCTTTATGAATTTAATGAATCGATTAAGAGCAAAGGTGTTGACAATTTCCCCTCTCTCCTCCCCAGGATTTAGAAACATTTCCTGTAAAAATGTATTCACCTCTGGAACTAAAATTAGCTAATTGTAGCTTGGGTATCAAAAAAATTGCCAAGAGGCTCCCCACGTCTTGGCAACCTTGAATAAACCTCCTTTGTGCTGGATTTTAGGCCTGCCCCTACTATCAGGAACATACTGCATTAGTAACTTCATTACAAAAATGCTTAAGGTTCATTATCCCTTTTTGGACGTGCAAAGTTGTACTGCTGAATCCAGCACCATCTGGAATAGAGAGAGGAAAGAGCACAGTGCATGATCACAATGTGACATCAGCGAGATCTGAGGTCAATAAGCCGAAAATCATACCTACATTTCAGTCATTTCGCTGCCTCATTTAAATATGGTCTGAAAAACGTATGCACCCTACATTACAGCAAACAATGGAAAGGTGCATTATGAAGAATGTGTAACCATTCATTTTTATTAGCAGAGTTTTTAGAATAATAAGGATATGGAAAAAATATACTGAAATATATACGAACAGCAACCTGTTCTGCTAATTGTCTCTGAACAAGCAGGAAAGTTATGAAGCGTCTCTGATGCTCAATGCTATAAGGGAAGGCATGAGAAATAATAAGCTGTTGTTAAGCTTTGACTCTCAGTACAAAGTTCTTGACTATAGGGTTGGTTTTCATGAACAAATTAACAGCTTTCGGTATTTTTATAAGACCTATTTTGACATAACTCACTCCTTTTCCACCTATAATATGAATGCATCCATCTTTCAACAGGCTAATTGAACCATCTAGAAGCCAGATGATGGGAAATTTACTATAAAAGAAATAACCTACAACTTGGTGCTAATAAATATGACCCCAGTTGTATACAATCACCATATAAGCACAGCAATCTATCATATAAAGAGACCTTCATATAACCTGAGTATACGCTAGGAGCATTGCACCAGTACTGGCTAAGAGTTTTTTGGATACTGCCTCCTTAATCAATATCTTTTAATCATAGGTCTCACACTAAAATAGTCCCAAATATTTTGAAAAATGTTTTCTCTATGCATTTAAAAATCTACTTATGTTTAACTTGTCAGGAAATGAGCTGCGTCCATCATCACGTAATGAAATCACTCAAATTATCGTATCCAGCCTGCCCAACAGCAGACGTGTTTTGACATCTTGCTGAGGTTTATTTCTTAAAGCTGCAAGATATAAATTTATTGCTGATATTCTTCAATATCAGATGTACCCAATTGTACACTATTATCTACTGATTAGGAATCTGGATTCTCCCCTTCCCCCACCCTGAATAAAATCCATTCACTGACTTTGTGTCAATAACAATTACTTTACAGGCGGGACATGCTCTAAAATCCTATTATAGTGTAAATATAGTGTAAATATAGTGTAAATATATATAATATATAAAATATAGTGTATAAAAAATATAAAATATAAAATATAGTGCATAAAATATAGTGTAAATATAGTGTAAATATTGTGTAACATATATTATATGTTATTAGACACTATGGGGTAGATTTTAAAAGAAGCGCGATCAGCCTACTTTTGCTTGCGCATCAGACTCAAGCAAAAGTATGCTGGATTTTAGTAGATACGCGCGGAGCCGCGTGTATCCACTAAAATCCTGGATCGGCGCGCGCAAGGCTATCGATTTTGTATAGCCTGCGCGCGCCGAGCCGCGCTGCCTCCCCCCATTCCCTCCAAGGCCGCTCCGAAATCGGAGCGGCCTCGGAGGGAACTTTCCTTTGCCCTCCCCTCACCTTACCCTCCCTTCCCCTACCTAACCCACCCACCCGGCCCTGTCTACACCCACCCCTTACCTTTGTCGGGGGATTTACGCCTCCCGGAGGGAGACGTAAATCCCCGCGCGCCAGCGGGCCTGCTGCGCGCCGGGCCGCGACCTGGGGGCGGGTACGGAGGGCGCGGCCACGCCCCCGGGCCGTAGCCACGCCCCGTACCCGCCCCCAAAACGCTGCCGACACGCCCCCGCAACGCCGCGCGCTCCGGCCCCGCCCCCCGACACGCCCCCCTCCGAGAACCCCGGGACGTACGCGAGTCCCGGGGCTCTGCGCGCGCCGGGAGGCCTATGTAAAATAGGCTTCCCGGCGCGCAGGGCCCTGCTCGCGTAAATACGCCCGGTTTTGGGCGGATTTACGCGAGCAGGGCTCTGAAAATCCGCCCCTATGTTTTTATGTTTCAATGTAACGCCTATGCTGCGATTGTTCTGTTGTATTGTAAACCGACATGATTTGTATATCATACAAGAATATCGGTATATAAGAATCCAAAATAAATAAATAAAATAAATAAATATCTTTTCATATGTATGTATTTATTTACTTATACATACAATACTGATCAAACTCTGAAATTATACATTCCCTATCTATAATATAGGTACAGAATAGTCAACTGTATTATGCTCGGTATATCTTTCTGCCTCTTTACTTTTTCTCTGCTTACTAAGTAGCTGATGATAAACCAGCAGTATTTTCAGATAAAAGATAATATATTGTGAACAAGATAAATATCTGTTTTCACTGGGTAGATTTTATTTTTTTATGTTTTTAATATTATGGATGTTATTTGTAAACCTCACTGAACACAGTTTTGTTTGGAAGAACATAAGAAATTGCCATGCTGGGTCAGACCAAGGGTCCATCAAGCCCAGCATCCTGCTTCCAACAGAGGCCAAAACCAGGCCACAAGAACCTGGCAATTACCCAAACACTAAGAAGATCCCATGCTACTGATGCAATTAATTCACCAACTGAAACATGCAAGGGAATCCTTATCTGGTGGTTATTTTGTACGGAGGTTTTTCTCTAGGGTAACCGATTTACAGTTATCCTTTTCTTTTCCTCCGTCTATTATTCTTTTATTATTTTCAAAAGTATTTCTGTTTTTTAAATTTTGTTTTTTGTTTTTTACTTTTTTTTTTTCACGGTAGAACAGGCACTAAAAGCCAATTGGATTACAGAGAAGGAGGCTCGTTTTCTAACAGTGAAATATCCGACATGTCCGGTTTTTTACACAGTACCGAAGATTCACAAATCACTTCATTCCCCACCGGGACGACCAATAGTGTCCTCTAAAGGGTCGCTCCTTGAGCCATTGTCACAGTTTGTGGATAGATCATTGCGTGGATTCATTCCACAGATTACATCATACATACGAGACTCAGCACACCTGATGACTATTCTACAGGATCTCCATCCTGACCCAACATCTACATATCTGGTCACTATAGACGTAACAGCGCTGTACACCAGCATACCACAACGTGAAGCTATTGAGGTCATTACTACAAAATTAACATCGACACGCACACGACAGAGGATTCCTATAGCCTTTATTCAAGAACTGGCCAGCATAGCACTACAGGAGAACTACTTCATGTTTTTAGGGAAATATTACAAACAGATTAAAGGTACCGCCATGGGGGCCACCATGGCCCCCGATTTGGCTAACCTATATATGTCAGCATTTGAGGAGAAGTGGGTGTATCGAAACGATTATGGAGAACATATAAAACTTTGGAAAAGATTCATAGATGACATTTTCGTCATATGGCAAGGAGAAGAAGAGGAACTTCAACATTTTATACAATGGTTAAATGGATGTAATCCACACCTGCAATTTACAAGCCAGCATCACAAGCATAGTATAGCGTTCTTAGACATCCAGATTATACTTACAGAAGAAGGTTTCAATTTCACCATCTATCGAAAACCGACAGACAGAAACACACTCCTGCATTATTCGTCTTTTCATCCGAATCATCTCAGAGACAATCTACCAGTGGGGCAATTCCCCCCGACTGAGGAGGTTGTGCTTGACAATTGCAGAATTCAAAATACAGGCAGAAGATATGACCAACAGATTTTTGCAGAGAGGATATCCATTAGCAATAATAAAAAAAGCATACAAAAGAGCAAGATGGGCCAATAGAGAGTTGCTTTTACAGCCAAAAGTTGATACCGAAAATCAGAAATTGATTTGTGTGTTACCCCACACACCTCAAACATATATGTTGAAGAAGAGTATTTTAAAATATTTGTCCATCTTACAAGTACATCCGAATTTTCAAGAAAAACCCACTTTCACCCTCACAAAAGCTCAAAATTTAAAGGACTTGGAAGTCCACTCAAATTTGCTACCTGAAATTACACAAGTGAAGGATACACGAAAAGGCCAAGAAGCATGTGGTAAGTGCAGCGCATGCCAGTTTATGCATAAAGGCACAGAAGTGAACATCCCAGGACGGAGAACATTCAGCCTTAAAGGTTTCTATAAGTGTGGATCAACAAAAGTGATATATGCACTGTGGTGTGCATGCCATAAAGTGTATATAGGCAAAACGATGCGGAAGATCAAGAATAGAATTCAGGAACACGTTAGCCGATTAAGGCATCAGACGGAAGGGGCCCCATTGACCGACCACTGGCAACAAATGGGACATCCACCAGAAGAATTTAAAGTGGTGGTACTTTTTCAAATGCAAGACCATCCAAGAGGTGGTGACTTAAATACTAAATTAATACAGATGGAACAGAAGTTCATATACACCTGGGATACGGTGGCCCCAAAAGGACTTAATCGAGAAATTGATTGGACAGTGTATTGGTAAAAAGTAAAAAACAGTACACAATGCACAACAAGCTGGAGAGAATGACCTCATTTCTAAGGACCAGTCACATTGAATTTAAAAAAAAACAAATGGACACACAACTCGAAAATATATATATCAAAAGGATCATGTCATTTCTATCATACAATGACATTAGGTTTTTAAATGATTGAATGAAATAAGCTTTGAAACATATAGATATGTGCCCCGCCTGCACATATTAATTAGTATCGCTAAAAAGTATTATATGAAAAAGACTTTTTAGACCTCAAGGTTTGCAATCACGATCCTAATATAGTCTTCCCAACACTGGCTTGATACAAAATAAAAATGTATTATGGTCATATTGAATGAGCTTGGAAATGCACGGACGCAGCGGGCATAAGTTTCCTACCAGGTCCGCAAATAAATAAACAACACAACGAAGCACAGCAATTGATGGCTAGGACAGCAAACAATTTATTTACAAGTAAACATATGAAAACTTTAATGGATACACACTATTACAGAAGAATAGACTGTTTATTGAATAGAGGAACAACCCTGTTGAAACCGTCGTCCGAATAGACAATTCACAGTCAGGCGCGGCTTCGCACCCCGCCCGGAAACGCCTCCAGCGTCAATCAGTGATATCAAGCATACAGCAGGACTATTCAGCGGATGTGGTAGGGGCCAGTTCTCGACCAGGTCCGCTTGATACGTACAAAGTAAACGATACCAATTAGACATAGACCTCCATCAGGTCCGCCGGTCCCGAAAGTCAAATAATCACAACCACATCACAAAATTGGGTGTAGACACATTACAATACACCATGGAAGGATTATAAATGTTTAATATAAGACCCATTAGACCGTTTGGATTGCAAACACGAATAGACTATTCACAGTCAGGCGCGGCTCCGCGCCCCGCCCGGAAACACCTCCAGCATCAATGATATCAAGCATACAGCAGGACTATTCAGCGGACGTGGTGGGGGCCAGTTCTCTACCAGGTCCGCTTGATATGTACAAAGTAAATGATACCAATTAGACATAGGCCTCCATCAGGTCCGCCGGTCCCGAAAGTCAAATAATCACAATTACATTACAAAATTGGGTGTAGAAACACCACGGAAGGATTATAAATGTTTAATATAAGACCCATTAGACCGTTTGGATTGCAAATACAAGTAAGTAGAGGGTAGACAATCAATCTTGACTACACACACCTGAGACAGCCTCGATCTGACTGAGATTAGGAGGTGCACTCCCTAGGCAGGTATAAAAAGAGTCAGAGTAGATCAGACGCCCAGACAAGCACAGAAGACGTCGCATGTTTGACATCCGAAGTTATGAAAAGTAAGTTTTTAAAGATAAGGTGGGCATAGATTTAAGAGTTAATACATTTTGAAGTGATGTTTTTTATAGCTTACATGTAAAAATTTTTATATGTTGAAGGTAACATGAATGCTGTGAACCCTATATAGGACACAGTATTTTCTCCCGCAGTCCCTGAAGCAGGTACACAGTGCCGAAACATGGCCCGTGTCGGACATGCAGCTCCATACCCATGAACACCAATAAAGGCGGTGACCTTGATAAGTATGAAATAAAAATTGGAGTGGGTCGGAAAAGCAGCAGGGGAGAAGGGATTTTTAAGTAAAAAAGAAAAAACAAAATTTAAAAAACAGAAATACTTTTGAAAATAATAAAAGAATAATAGACGGAGGAAAAGAAAATGATAACTGTAAATCGGTTACCCTAGAGAAAAACCTCCGTACAAAATAACCACCAGATAAGGATTCCCTTGCATGTTTCAGTTGGTGAATTGACTAAGAAGGGAAAGAGGTTGGTTAGTGACTGATGCAATTAATAGCAGTGGCTATTCCCTAAGTAAAATTGATTAATAGCCATTAATGGACTTCTCCTCCAAGAACTTATCCAAACCTTTTTTGAACCCAGCTACACTAACTGCACTAACCACATCCTCTGGCAACAAATTCCAGAGCTTTATTGTGTGTTGAGTGAAAAAGAATTTTCTCCGATTAGTCTTAAATGTGCTACTTGCTAAATTCATGGAATGCCCCCTAGTCCTTCTATTATTCGAAAGTGTAAATAACCGAGTCACATCTACTCGTTCAAGAAGCTTGCGGCATATAAGATTTTTAAATAAATAAAATAAATGTATGGTCCAAAATTCTAAATCTAATTCTTGATAAAATCATACGATCTCAAAATCCACTCAATGTTGTCAAAGAAGTTAGAAGTAATTTGAGATGTGCAAAAGAAAGAATAATGAATTACTGAAACAGACTTTATTAGCAGTTCAGGGACAACGGAATATCAATACATTTATTGCTGAGAAACAAACGGCAAGTTTCAAATAATGCACCTGTATGGACCTTAAACCGGGTATAAAGAGAGCTGTTTATGAATCAGCAAGAGCCTCACAGTCTACAGCTGTTTGAAATTTATAAGCTGGATCAGGACATCTGGTTTTAACAATTTCCAGGCATGTTTTTGGAAATGCGCTTAGATTTGATCAGGATGTCTGTTTTAAGAAGAAGCCCTAATGCATGTCCAGTTCATTTTCTATATGGCTTTGCTTGTTTTAAGAGGTCCAAATAAATGGGAACCAGCATCCTGGTTTATGAAATTAATTGTAAAAACTACCTTTTTCTCAATTGTAAACTGAAAGAGAAATATTGTGTGCTGGTTTTTGAATCAATGGGTGATATTCAATGAAGTTTGTTTTTTTTTTTACATTGGCACAGAAAAGAGAAAAAGACCTTTTTGAATAAGGCCCAATTAATCTCTTGGGATGTAATCAACTCCTTTCCTAGGTTAATGCCTAACTCCTTATGACATATTCAAAGGTTAAAAAATAACAGGCTGGGTAAATTAAGATGATTTTCAGCTGAATCTAGCTGACTAGGTTTTTGACTAAAAATCATTCTAACATAGTATCTGTCTGATTCACTAAGGCTTTTCTCCCATTCTATATCTATGGGAGAATACCTTGATGAATGAAGCCCTTATAGTAAATAGTAAGATAACATAGTAATGTTGGCAGAAAAAGACCAACTGCTCCATCCAGTCAGCCCAGCAAGTTTCCTATGGTAGTAACTACAGTTTTGTGCAGGTTACCCCTAAGCCTTATGTTAAGGGTGGTAATATTAACATTCAAAACCAAGCACTGTCAAACCCATAATAAAAATTACTGCTATTAACATTTTTACAGGGTGAGCAGCCTTCTTGATAATTCAGACAATGCTGCTTGAACGTGCTTTGCTTTAAGACTTGGCCATAGAAGCAGCCCTGTGCTCTTACCCTAATGTCTGCGTATCAGTACCCTGGACCATAAAAGTTGGGGCCCAACGCTGGCTCTCATCTGAATCCAATTCCCATCCCCCATCCACTGTCAAAGTGGAAAGCGATGCTGTAGTTGCATAAAAACATGAAGGCTAATTGGTTAGGAGTAGTGGTTTCCATGCCTTCAGTTAGGGTAGTAGCTGCTGCTCTGTTCAGGTTAATCTCATGCATCCTTTTCTTCATTTCCACCCCTAGTCTTTAGGGATGCACAGTGTTTATCCCATGCCTTTTTGAATTAGGGATGTGCAGCCAAAACATTTTCGTTGCATTCGTGATACGTATTCGTCGGGGGTCATTTCCATTGCATTCGGACGTACGGCACCCCCGATACGCTGATATGTAAATTTGTTTTCCGATTCCCATTAAAGTCAATGGGGGAAGGATTTCCAGCCTATTTTTGGCTGCAGAATTGGGGTTTTATTATCAATTTTGATGAAACTTCTGGGGAGCAATCATCACAACAACAAAAGAGTTCCAAGGTACTTAGACTGTGGCAAAGTGGCACTAAAGTGGCATGAATAGCCTAAGGCACTGTAAAGGTGCAAAGGGGTACCAGAAGTGGCAAGAGTGCAGCGAGAGTGTCAAAAACACACCACAGCTTCAATAGAGAGCACCGATAACAGATGCATGAACCATCAAAGGCAGCACCACAGGCAAAGTGGCAAGACAAGTGGCATTGACATCCAACAGCACAATGAAGGGGGAACATAGCAAGCAGAAAGACTAGCACCAACACACTGAGGAACCATGATAGGGGCAAGAACACCACAAGGAGTTAAGTGAGTCATCTGGTGATTGGCAGCAAGGCAGAGTGGCAGAAAGTTGATAGGGGCAAGACAGGCTAGCAGAGCCGAGGTAGTCAGTTCCCTGTGGTTTGATAAGGGAAAGACAAGGAGGCAAGACAAGACGAGGCTCAGCATGTGGTGGGACTGTCAACTGTGCATACTGTGCACCCGACCCATCTTGAAGCAGGGACCAGGGAGTCTTAACACGAGTGCTAGGAGGAAACATGATGAACTATGCCTGGGTGGAGTGGAGCATCTGCGGGTGCCAATTTTGGTGGTAGTAGCAAATATTCAAACAAGAGCCCTGGGGAGAGTTCCCTTTCCTATGAGCAGGAAAGGGCTCCCTAGAATGGGTTCGCCCCTAGAGTGTGGTGTTTCCATTGGCGTCCAGTGAGCTCTCGCTGGTCTTTTAAAATCCAGTGGATGTAGCTGATATACAAACGAGAGTTTTCAAGGCCAAGACAGAGGAGGGTGAATGTGAACAGCGGTGCAACATGGGTCAGAGGGTAGAAACAGGCAGGCTACACCCAGGGAGAGTTCCCTTTCCTATGAGCAGGAAAGGGCTCCCTAGAATGGGTTCACCCCTAAAGTGGGGGGTTTCCATTGGGGTACAGTGGGCTCTCGCTGGTCTTTTAAAATCAGGCTAGCTGAACCCGGGATTCCCAGGGACTGTAGTGTGAGAATATCCTTGACAAAAGACAGGTAGGCCGGAAAGCAGTCAGAGTACAGCTTGGCATAGAAAGAGGCTGATTTCAAAATGGAACAGCAGTTCAACATGGGTCAAAGGGTAGAAACAGGCAGGCTACACCCGGGGAGAGTTCCCTTTCCTACGAGCAGGAAAGGGCTCCCTAGAATGGGTTCGCCCCTAAACAGCAGTTCAACATGGGTCAACAGGTCCTAAGAGATAGGCTGCAACACCGGGGAGAGTTCCCTTTCCCAAGAGCAGGAAAAGACTTCCTTGGAATGGGTTGGCCCCTAGAGTGGAGCACGAGCCTTCAAAGCGTGGCGGCAGGGAGCAGGGTGCCATGTAAACAGCGGTTAAACATGGGTCAAGAGGTCCTAAAAGATAGGATGCAACACCGGGGAGAGTTCCCTTTCCCAAGAGCAGGAAAGGGCTTCCTTGGAATGGATTGGCCACTAGAGTGTATAATGGTACAAATTGTTCAGATTTAATCATTTGCAAACAGATCATGACTTCATAAGCAAGATGAAGGAAGTTCTCTTCTCTGCCCTGAAACTAAAGAAAACTCTGTTTTATTTAAGGATCAATGCTGTGAAAGAGTACTAGTTTTAATTGCCAGAGACTGAGGTTTCCCTTTGCAATGAGAATTCAGCCATTAGGACTGGACATAACGCCTGGACGGACAGGCAGAGCAATTTTCAAACACTTGTAGGAACATAAGGCCTGGACGGACAGGCAGAGCAATCGAGGTCAAACACTTGTAGGAACATAAGGCCTGGACTGACAGGCAAAGCAGTCGAGGACAGAAGTCAATCCCATCTAGGGACATAAGGTCTGGCCGGACAGGCAGAGCAATCGAGGTCAAACACTTTTAGGAACATAAGGCCTGGACAGACAGGCAGAGCAATCAAGGTCAAACACTTGTAGGAACATAAGGCCTGGACGGACAAGCAAAGCAGTCGAGGACAGAAGTCAATCCCACCTAGGGACATAAGGCCTGGACGGACAGGCAGAGCAATCAAGGTCAAACACTTGTAGGAACATAAGGCCTGGACTGACAGGCAAAGCAGTCGAGGACAGAAGTCAACCCCACCTAGGGACATAAGCCCTGGACTGACAGGCAAAGCAGTCGAGGACAGAAGTCAATCCCACCTAGGGACATAAGGCCTGGACTGACAGGCACAGCAATCGAGGTCAAACACTTTTAGGAACATAAGGCCTGGACGGACAGGCAGAGCAATCGAGGTCAAACACTTTTAGGAACATAAGGCCTGGACGGACAGGCAGAGCAATCGAGGTCAAACACTTTTAGGAACATAAGGCCTGGACTGTCAGGCAAAGCAGTCGAGGACAGAAGTCATATCCCACCTAGGGACATAAGGCCTGGACTGACAGGCAAAGTAATCAAGGTCAAACACTTTTAGGAACATAAGGCCTGGACGGACAGGCAGAACAATCAAGGTCAAACACTTGTAGGAACATAAGGCCTGGACTGACAGACAAAGCAGTTGAGGACAGAAGTCAATCCCACCTAGGGACATAAGGCCTGGACGGACAGGCAGAGCAATCGAGGTCAAACACTTTTAGGAACATAAGGCCTGGACGGGCAGGCAGAGCAATCAAAGTCAAACACTTGTAGGAACATAAGGCCTGGACTGACAGGCAAAGCAGTCGAGGACAGAAGTCAATCCTACCTAGGGACATAAGGCCTGGACTGACAGGCAAAGCAGTCGAGGACAGAAGTCAATCCCACCTAGGAACATAATGCCTGGACGGACAAGCAAAGCAGTCGAGGACAGAAGTCAATCCCACCTAGGGACATAAGGCCTGGACGGACAGGCAGAGCAATCAAGGTCAAACACTTGTAGGAACATAAGGCCTGGACTGACAGGCAAAGCAGTCGAGGACAGAAGTCAATCCCACCTAGGGACATAAGGCCTGGACGGACAGGCAGAGCAATCGAGGTCAAACACTTGTAGGAACATAAGGCCTGGAAGGACAGGCACAGCAATCGAGGTCAAACACTTGTAGGAACATAAGGCCTGGACGGACAGGCAGAGCAATCGAGGTCAAACACTTGTAGGAACATAAGGCCTGGACAGACAGGAAGAGCAATCGAGGTCAAACACTTGTAGGAACATAAGGCCTGGACGGACAGGCAGAGCAATCGAGGTCAAACACTTGTAGGAACATAAGGCCTGGACAGTTGATGGTCAGGCACAGCGTTTGAGGTCAGGAACATGTGCTGCAGTGCTTATATTATCTGGAGCATAGGAGCAGTTGGAGCTGCTGCAAGGCTTTGAATTGCTTTTATTCATCTTGCCATTCACAGGGAAAATTTGGAAACCCAAGCAAAGGCAGGTTTACTTTCAAAAACACTAGCATTTCCATCAACTCTGGTGCCAGCCTTGAGTGGTGAGGGCTCATGATATCCCCTGACATTGAAAAGACACGTTCACTGGGCACACTGGTTGGTGGACATGACAGGTATCGCTAAGCCACTTTGGTTAAATGTGGCCAGACAGTGGACTTGTGTGCCCAATATGCCAGCGGATCTGTCTGCATGTTCTCTATCGACTCTGAGAGATACCCTGTCACTGACAGCTGTGCTGGTGTCTCCTTTGTTTGGGCGGGCTCAGAGTCACTCATGCCAGCTGCTTTCTCTCTCGCCCATTGCACAATTGATGAATCTTTATGGGCAACATGCCTTGGGCGTTCTGACCTGGAGGAGGAGGTACTATCTGTCACTGACACAGTGCTGCTCCTGCTTGGGCTAGCAGCACAACTCTCTGACGTGCCTGCTGTTTCCACCTCTGCTTCAAGCCTAATCTGTCTCCGCCTATGGCGCTCCTGTTCACGGACTTTTGCTAACAGCAGCTCCTTCACAAATGACAGACAATTGGACTGTAGGGTGAGTTTCCCTTTCACACGGGGATCACAGACTGAGGCGAGCATGTATGTGCGGTTGTCTGTTAAAGGCCTTAATCTGTCTTTCACCTGCTGCTGCAAAACGTCCAGACACTGCAGCACCTCAACTGTCATTCCCTCTTCCCATTTAAAGGCCTCCAAATGTTCATCCAGGAAATTAACTATAGGGATGATGTCAGCCAAGGTGGCACTTCTGGAATTCAGCTCCTCCGTGACATCCTTGAAGGGCTGCAGGATTTTTACCAGCTGACTCATGACTAACCAATCATGATGCCCTAGGGGATTCTGCACACCTATGTCCATTGTACCAGAAAGTTCATGAAGGGGTGTCTGCAGCTCCAGTAACTTCTCCAGCATCATAAAGGTAGAATTCCACCGGGTGGCAATGTCTTGAATGAAACGCTTGTGAGGCATATCCAAATCAGTCTACTTTAGAGATGTGAATCGTGTGATCGATCGTCTTAACGATCGATTTCGGCTGGGGGGGAGGGAATCGGATCGTCGCGGTTTTGTTTTTGTAAATATCGTGTAAATCGTAAATCGGGGGAGGGCGGGAAAACCGGCACACTAAAACATCCCTAAAACCCACCCCGACCCTTTAAAATAAATCCCCCACCCTCCCGAACCCCCCCAAAATGCCTTAAATTACCTGGGGTCCAGAGCGGGGGTCCCGGTGTGATCTTTTACTCTCGGGCTTGCGGTGCGTTGTAGAAATGGCGCCGGCACTACCTTTGCCCTGTCATATGACAGGGCAAAGGTAGCGCCGGCGCCATTTTGTTTTTTGTCCCCCGACGTCAGGAGCGTAGGAGATCGCTCCCGGACCCCCGCTGGACCCCCAGGGACTTTTGGCCAGCTTGGGGGGGCCTCCTGACCCCCACAAGACTTGCCAAAAGTCCAGCGGGGGTCCGGGAACGACCTCCTGCAGTTGAATCGTGTTGCCGTACGGCCGGCGCCGTTTTGCCGTACAAAATGGCGCCGCCCGTACAAAATGGCGCCGCCGGCGCCGTTTTGCCGTACAAAATGTTTTGCCGTACAAAATGGCGCCGGCCATACACTGTATGGCCGGCGCCATTTTGTACGGCAAAACGATTCGAGTGCAGGAGGTCGCTCCCGGACCCCAGCTGGACTTTTGGCAAGTCTTGTGGGGGTCAGGAGGCCCCCCCAAGCTGGCCAAAAGTCCCTGGGGGTCCAGTGTGGGTCCGGGAGCGATCTCCTACGCTCCTGACGTCGGGGGACAAAAAACAAAATGTCGCCGGCGCTACCTTTGACCTGTCATATGACAGGGCAAAGGTAGCACCGGCGCCATTTCTACAACGCACCACAGGCCCGAGAGTAAAAGATCACACCGGGACCCCCGCTCTGGACCCCAGGTAATTTAAGGCATTTTGGGGGGGTTCGGGAGGGTGGGGGATTTATTTTAAAGGGTCGGGGTGGGTTTTAGGGTTGTTTTAGTGTGCCGGTTTTTCCGCCCTTCCCCTTCCCCTTCCCCCGATTTACGATTTTTGACGATAAATCGGAGGAATTCCTATTGTATCGCGCTTCTAACGATTTTTGACGATTTAAAATATATCGGACGATATTTTAAATCGTCAAAAAACGATTCACATCCCTAGTCTGCTTTTGTCGGAGAACCTGACCCGTCTTGACACTTCTGTGGAAGTGTGCTGCTATGTTCCTGCACTTCTGTATAAACCTATGCAGGTATTCATTCTCTTTGTCATTGGACTCCAAGCCCAGAGCTGACTTCACTACCAGGTGCAGAGTGTGTGCAAAACATTGGATGTTCTTAAAGTACCCATCGGTTATTGCCTTAACCATGTTTGCACAATTGTCTGTGACAAAGAACCCTGTCTGCGTTTTCCTGTCTCGCTGGTGTAGTTGCCAGCCCTCCAGCATCTGTCTGATGCATGCTAAAATAATTGGCTGCGGTATGGGCCTGGTCCGTCAGGTGGGTGTGCAGTAAAGCCCACCTCCACCCTGATACTTCTTCAGTAATAGAGCTGCTGGCTTTCCCTGCCTCAGCCATGTCCCACCAGTGTGCTGTCAGAGAGAGGTAAGAGTGTGCAGGATTCATGGCGGTCCAGATATCGCAGGTGAAATGCATTCTTCCCTCTGCCTTAGCTAGCAGTGCTTGCATGTGACTGCAACACTGCTTGTACAGGCTGGGGATGACCTTTCTACTAAATGTGGTTCTGGAGGGTATTTTGTAATTTGGAAGTACGACCTTCAAAAAACGCTTGAAACCCACATTCTCCACTAACTGCAAGGGCTGGTCATCAGGGGCAATCATTTCCCCAATGGTCCTGGTTACAACTTTTGAGGCTGCCTGCCTCCTACCCCGGGATAGCGTTACCGCACTCCACCCCATTTCCTCCATGGTGGATTGTCGCTTCTGCCACATGTCAGGGGGTTGCTGGCCTGCCACCTGACTGCTAGAAGGGGATGAGGGCATGGGCTGACTCTGCTGCTTTCCTACCACTGCACACTGGTTGGAAGGGGTCCCCCGACTGGTACTGCCACCATCCCCAGATGGCAGTAATCTTGTTGGGTGTTGCCTCTTCATATAATGGTTCATGCCAAAATTAGATAGATGTCCCATTTGCTTGCCTCTGCTAATATCCCTGGCACAGTAATTACACCGAGCATAACGTGGGTCTTCCATCACTTTAAAGTGTCTCCAGATCGCAGATGTCTTTCGTGATCCTCCCCTCTCTAACACTTGGGGGTGGATGCTGGCATTGGAGCTGAGGTAGTGGGTGCACCCTGAGAAGCAATGCCAGGGGGGGGGGGGGGGGTGTCTCAGTCACCCTCTGTGCCTGTGCTGACTGCTCTTCCTCCTCCTCCTTATCACTTTCATCTCTCCCCTGCTGCACATTTGTGGAGGCTAAGACAGGACTAAATGATTCTACCAAAGATTTGTCAGCTATTACTTCTTCCATTTCTGATGAGAATCCCACACAAGAAGATTCTTCATCTGAATCAGAAGCAAACAGTGACTGCGCTACCTTGTCAACGCTAAGTGTTAGTCGAGACTTCTATCCCCCTGCTGCTTTTCGGTGTCTACATTTTGTCTGGCATGACTATGCCTCCCCTTCCCTCACCTCCAAAACTACAGGGCCAGAAACAAGTGGTGGCGATGGCGATGCATCATGGTCAGATTTCATTTTTTTCGGCATGGAACTGCCATCCCCTACAAAGAGTTTAGATTGCGACAGTTGCTTTTTTAGCTGTACTGGTGGTGTTGCACTAGTGTCTTTTGAGGTGCCTCCTCTGCCAGTCTCAATCACTCGACTACATCTCTCTTTCCCTGACATTATGGATTTAATGTCACTGAGTAGTAACACTGCCCACTGTCACGGTGCCTGGCTGTGCACTAATGTGTGTGGCATGTACACAGTGACGCTACTTGCTTGTAAGCACAAAAGAGGCAGACTCCCTGGGCACTTGACTGTATAGACCCACCCAATAGTTAGGTTCAGTCGGTTAAAACTACCCACTGCCCACTGTCATGGTGCCTGGCTCTGCACTAATGTGTGTGGCATGTACACAGAGACGCTGCTTGCTTGTAAGCACAAAAGAGGCAGACTCAATGGGCACTTGACTGTATAGACCCACCCAATAGTTAGCTTCAGTTGGTTAAAACTACCCACTGCCCACTGTCACGGTGCCTGGCTGTGCATTAATGTGTGTGGTGTGTACACAGAGACGCTGCTTGCTTGTAAACACAAAAGAGGCAGACTCCCTGGACACTTGACTGCACAGACCCACCCAATAGTTAGGTTCAGTCTGTTAAACTGCCCAGTGAAGTACACTGCACAGAGAGACTAAGTAATTTGAATTAAAAAAAATCAGTTTAAAAAAGCTGGTATTTTTGTCACTCCAGAAAAATGGATGAAATTGAAAATAATATATCTCTCCAAGCCAGCCCAACACCCTAAATGGTGGTCAGTGCTTGCTGACCTAGCATAGCTTCTCTTCTCAGTCAGAGATGACCAAAATAAACAGCTTGAAAGAAACAGGAGTAGCTGGCCCTGGCACTGCAGCAAAACAAAGAATAATTAGCTTTTTCTTTCCTTAACTAGCTTAACTAGCCTATCTCTCAGTGCAGCCTTCTCTTACACCCAGCCCACCTCCCCACAGCATCGCTGGAAATAAGTGCATGGCTCCTCATGCTGATGTTTATATAGTGCTGGCTCATCAGTAAAATCGACAGAGAGCACTGAATGACAGCGTGATTGGCTGCAGCCAGTGCATGTCACAAAATGTCAGTGCGGATACGCTGCATTCCTGTATCCATGCCGACCTGTCCGACCCTTTCCTGTGAGTCACTGTGACTCACAGGAAAGGGTCAGACAGGTCGGCATGGATACCGGAATGTAGGGCATGGGCGCTGCCATTTTGTGAAAATCATAGGTAGCTAGTAGCTAGTAGCTAATGGGTGCGAAGAAAAGCGCGCACCGCGGGGTGCACCGAATTAAACGGATAATAATTTAAATACGTGGGGAGTCGTGATGCGTTTCGCCTCCCCAAGTATTTAACGGATAGGACAAAATACGTTGCAGATCGCCTATACGTCGAAAACGGATGCACACCCCTAGAATCCATCACCCTCTCCATGATGAAATATTTCCTACTGTTGGTTCTCAGTTATCCCTGCCTGGAGTTTCATTTCAAGACCTCTAGTTTTACTGTTTGCTTTCCAATGGAAAACTTTCATGTTTCTGAAAGTCTGTATCATATCTCCCCTGCACCTCCTGTCTTCCAAGGAATACATAGTTAGATCCTTCATCCTCTCATAAAAGTCTTCCTAAATAGACCTCACACCATTTTGGTCACCCTTCTCTGAACTGCCTCCATCCTGTATCTATTTTTTTTTAGATATGATCTCCAGAACTGAGCACAGTACTCTAGGTGAGGCCTCACCTTTGTCTTACTGATTATTCCTCTCACTATGAAACCCAGCATTCTTCTGGCTTTAGCTATCGCCTTGTCGTATTGCTTAGCTGCTTCAGATCTCCAGATACTATCGCCCTAAGCTCCCTCTCCCAGTCCATGCACATTAGACTTTCACCACCCATCACATACAGCTCTTTCGGATTACTGCATCCCAGGTGCATGACTCTGCTTTTCTTGGCATCAAATCCCAGTTGCCAAATCTTTGACCATTCTTCAAGCTTTCTTAAATCACTTTTCATTATCTCTTCTCTTGCAGATCTTAGAATCAACCACAAATAGACACATTTTACCTTCAATCTCTTCTGCAAAGATATTGAACAGAACCAGACCCAACACCGATCCCTGTGGCACTCTACTTAACACTGTTCTCTCTTCAGAGTAGGTTTTATTTCCCATTACAAACTATCTCCTATCAAACAACCAGTTCCTAAACCACTCTACTACCTTGGCGCTGACTTCAAAGATTCTCAATTTATTCATGAGCCTCCTATGTGGGGAGTATCAAACCCTTTGCTGAAATCCAAGTTAATCATATCAAGCACTCTTTCTTGATCAAATTCTCTAGTCACTCAATCAAAAAAATCAATCAAATTTGTCTGACAGGACTTTCCCCTGGTGAATCCATGCTGCCTCAGGTCCAGCAACCCACCAATTTGTAAATAGGTAACTATTCTTTCCTTCAGCAGAGTCTCCATTAATTATCCCACCACTAAGGTAAGGCTAACTGGCCTGTAGTTTCCAGCCTCCTCTCTGTTGCCACTTCTTGTGAAGCGAGACCACCACCACTTTTCACCAGCCACATAGCACCACTCTCGTTTCCAGGGATCTATTGAACAGTTCTTTCAGTGGACCTGCCAGCACATCCCTGAGGTCCCTCAGTATCCTGGGATGGACCTCATCTGGCACCATGGCCTTGTCCACTTTCAGTTTTCCTAGCTCTTTCCATACATTCTCTTCTGTAAACGGAGCTTCATCTAACTCACCCTCATATACGGACTTCTCAACCAGCTGTGTTCCTTCTCTAGGCTCTTCCTTAGTAAATACTGAACTGAAGTATTGTTTTAATATTCAAACAGGCATTCGCATAATACCCCTCTTTTGTCCTCTCCACAATATCTCTTACAACCCTCCTGCACAAATCTTCCGCTTCACTCAGTCCTTCCTTCTGCTTATCTTTTTTCTCGCCTCGCCACATATTCTCACCATGTTTTAAATCATTCTTCTTATTAATCCTTATAATCCAATATTATGGAGACAAAATGTTAGTCTCTCCATGTTTCCATACGTTATTCATGTTATCCTACAACCTGTTCCATGTAAACCTTTTAACCTCTTAACGTTATTTTATTCATGTTCCATGTAATCTGATATGTTCCATGTAAACCGATATGATGTGCAAACGAATATTGGTATATAAAAGCAATAAATAAATAAATAAATAGAATATTTCCACCATATCTTGATCATTCTCCAGACATTGCTTCATGTCATGTTTCAATTTCACTATACCACTTTGGGCCACCCTTCTTTCTCTGATATACCTGAAAAATGTTTTGCCACCTCAGTTTACCTCTTTGGCAATCATTTCTTCCACTTGACCTTTTGCTTTCCTGATTTCTTTCTTCATCTCCCTCATTTTCACCAGGTCTTATTCCATGTCTTCCTATTTTTGAGATCCTTTATACTTCTTGAATGTTGGGGGGGGGGGGGGTTTGCCTTTATGTTTTCAGCCACCTCCTTTGAGAGAGGTTTCTTTTTCTATTACTTTTGTTTACTTTTCTAACATATAGATTTGTTGCCTTTGTAATAGGTCCTTTTAACTGCTTTCAGGACGTGAACATTTTTCAGTGTTGTCTGGTATTACATCCTTCTGTATTTCCAGACGTGTATATTCGGGGAAGACTGCACAATATATTAGGTTCACTGACGAATATATTCGGGGTGGACCGGAAAGGGGTTCATTTGGCCCACTATTGTTCCACCTCACCCATTTTCTCCTAGTCTTCTCTTTGTCTAAGAACATCCCATTATGACAAAGTTCATAATTTTGAAAATCAAAACTTGGGTCTTTGTGTGACTTCTCTGTATCATATTTGCTATATGAAACCATACCGTCTGATGATCACTGGTGCTCAGTTGAGCATCTACCTGGACATTAATGACATTATCCCCATTTGTGAGCACTAGGTCAAGTATCACACCCTCCCTCATCAGTTCCATTACCATTTGTTTTAGCATAACCCCTTAAAGGGCACCCACTATCTCTTTACTTCTTGTAGATTCTATAGAAGGAATACTCAAATCTACATCCAGCAGATTAAAATCTCCTACAAAGCAACACCTCTCATTAACGGTTTCCTGGGTATTATCAGACATAACTTCAGGTATTGAAATTGTGTGGGGTGGAAATGAATTTACAATGTTAGCGATTTTTTAGTTAAAATAGTTGCCAAAAGTGTTACCCAATTCAAGTTGAGAACTGGTGTTGGGATAATTGGGTTTTTTGTTCTGACTATTGGTAAGAAACTTTACTGTGTTAAGGAGGGGCTGGGGATTATTGTTAGATGCTTGAATTTGTTTGGAGTAATAGTTATTTTTGGCAGAATTAACAGTTGTTCTGTATTCAGCAAACTGTAGAGTGTAGGTTTTATGGTTTTAAGGTGTCTTATGTTTGCTCCATGTGTTCTCTGAGTTACGAAGGACATTTTTTGATAGTGATAGAGAGTGAGTATACCAAGGAGTTTGCAATTGTCTGAGAGCAGAGAATTCTTTTTTTTGGGGGGGGGGGGAGGCAAGTTTGTCCATAGGGCAGAATTCCCATGTTTTTTCATGCATTCTGTAAAGTCATTAGAAATATCAGAAATCAAAGGAAGAAAATGTTCTTTGAAAAGTATTGGATCAACATGTTTTCATTTAAGAATACATGAGGGAGAGTGACTATTGTTAGCAGGGGTGGAAAGAAAACTAAAAGAAGTGGTAATTAGGAAATGATCAGACCAAAGGATGGCAGATGTGGTAAAGTTAGCAGAATTACTAGAGAATTTGTTAGGGTTGAGAAATAGTAGGTCTAGCATATGACCAGCTCTGTGAGTAGGGAGGGGCAGTAATCATTTGCTGCCATTTGCAGGCAAGCATAGAGTTTATAAAGAGTTCAGTGGCATGAGAAGGGAGATCTTGATCCATATGCAGGTTAAAGTCACCTAGAATAATAGTTTGTCCTGGGGAGTGAAGAGAGATGGAAAGAAATGCAATAAGAGGAGAACAATTAAGGTCTAAAAGACTTGGGGGGAGGGGCAGTATACCAAACAAAGGAACAAACATTTACAGATTTGCTATTGAGAAACATAATTTCAAAGGGAGTGAGTAGTTCAACATGAATCTGTGAGAAGTTTAAATATACTTGTAAAAAATGACAAGATCTCCACCATGACAACGTATCTGAGGTAGGTATAATCCTGAGGTCAACATTGATTGAGGAGTGAAGTACTGCTATCTGAAATCCATGCTCCAGTGATACAGAAGCAGTCTGGTTTCCTGGTGAGGAGGATATCATAAATAAATAAATAAATAAATAAATAAAGGGTGCCTTTTTGAAACAGAGTGAGTGTTGACTAAAAGTAGAGTGATGGTAGTGGAGACGGTTAATAGCTTCAGAGGTTTCAAAGAGATATTTATTAAAGAGATCTTTCCTCGCAGAAGATGGCATTTAGGAAGAAGTGTTCCATATTTACCTTGACCAGTAATAATTAGAATATTCATGATGAAATCCAACACTGCAATCAATCTGTTGCTGAAATAGAGGGTCAAATGAAGGGGCAAACAGAAGGGCATGTCCCTTTGTTCATGCCTCTTCATGCGCGCTCGAAAGGCGCGGGTGTGGGCAGCAGAGCAGGTCCAGAGCCATAACAGGGAGCTGCAGGTGGCAAATGCTCACAGATCCCAGTCCAAGGTGCAGTGGCAGGCAGACAGACGAGCAGCAAGTAAGATTCCAATCCAGCATCCATGACTTGATTAAATAGGGCTGGAGCTCCCAGATGATGTGACAAGGAGGCGGGATTACCAATGCCGAAGCAATATCTCTTGTGTGGACAGCAGAGCAGGTCCAGAGCCGTAACAGGGAGCTCAAGGCCTCGTCATCTGCCCAAGTTGTCTGCATTTGGGCTGATGCCTTGTGTTGCCTGGATACATTGGATCTGAGTGTTTGCCCGGATAGGATGGGGCTGAGTGCCAAATTTCCAGGCTCTGGCTTCACTTTTTTATGGTGCTGTCTTATACAATCAAGGAACAAGATTGCATGTCTTTCTTCTCATTGGTTGGATCTGATCATAAATCCACACCTCTAAAATGTCAGGATGTCTGGGCTATTTGGGTCAAAAGAAACCAAAATGGTTCATCACAACATCACATGCTGTGTTTACCTCTTCTCCCATATGATCAAGGGCTGGAAGACGTTCTGAATATGAGGCCTCTCCTCATTGGTTGGTTTTTCTCTTAAAATACATATGATGCTTAATGATACTTCTTATTCTGCAGCTCTCATAAGTCAATTGATATTTGGCAAAGCTGAGCCTTTCGAGCTCACCTCCAGTCATGTCCTCATTTTCATCGATATTTGTCAAGTTCTAAATGGTTTCTGTTTGCCTTGCTAGTACAGGGGCCACCTGCTTTTCAGCTCACTGTTAAAGCTCTGACTTTCAAATGATACAAAATAGTTCTTTCAGCAAAAAGCCCAAAGGCTGGAAAAGTATCTAGGCCCAGTTTCTTTGGTTATTGTATGTACTGTATTCAAATATCCATATTCTTTAAAATGTCCATTTTATCCATAGTATGCCATTGCAGAAACTTAATCTGTTTGACTTTTAAATTTCCATTATTCCATGCATTGTAAGAGGCTTATATGGTAGGCCAAAAATAAAAATGTCAATATGAGAGTCTTCTTAGAGACAAATAAGGCATTATTCAAAAGCCTATCCTGATTTCCTATCACTAATCTTATATGTAATTCTCCACCCGAGCTCTAATCATAACAATTCCAATGCAGATTATTAAAATAGATATTTGGCTGTCAAGAAGATATTTCATGAAGTTTAATTAATGCCAAACAAATTTCAAAAATAGTATTCAATATTTATAACACTTAACATGATTTTAACTTTTTCTTTCGAGATTAACACTGTAATAGTAAATGCTAACACATATTAATCATGCAATGCTTGATTTATTCTGAACAATTTCCAATTCTTTACTTTCTATTTTCATTTCCTTTTATATACTGCATCAGTTTAAGCAATATCAGATAAGTATTTTGCTCACTTTTTACAGGGTCATTCATCAAACTGTGTTGAGAGAAAGAAAGAGAGAGAGAAAGAAAGAGAGAGAGAGTGAGAGAGTGCACCTTTGACGTGGCACACATGCTTGTCACCTATTTATAGTGCTATAGGAAGGCCAGCTAATAACTCAAGGTGAGGTTTTGGTGATGGTGTTGGGTTTTGGGGCCAGTTTTACATGCAGAATGAGACGTTCGAACCTCACAGTAGACCTCAGTAAATATTTGACATCATTTGGAGTGAGTAAAGTCACACAAAAATGAGATTTCTACAATGTTTTCTCACCCTAGCTTGATGGACTCTCTACCAGGGTCTATCAAGCTAGGGCAAGAGAACACTGAAGAAATCTCATCTTTGTGTGACTTTCCTCCCGCCAAATGATGTCAAATCTTCACTGAGGTGTACTGTACTGTTCGTATGTCTCCCTCTGCATGTAAAACTGGCCCCAAAACCCTAGACCACCACCAAACCCTCACCTCGAGTTATTAGCTGACCCTCCTATAGCAGTATAAATAAGTGATTAGCAGGTATGCCACTCTAGAGGTTTTCTCTCTTCTCTATCTCCCTCTCTCTTTCTCTCTCTCTCTCGCCATGTGAAATTATAGCATTTTGATGAATCTAGGACTTAGAGGTGAATTTTAAAAGCCTGATGTGTACCAAATTCAGGAGATAGATGCCCACCAAATTCTAAAAGCCATCCATACTCCTGCTGCATGCATATTTAATTTAATTAATTTAATTTAAAAGTTTTTCTATACCGTCATTAAGTTATTTACCATCATAACGGTTTACAAACTGGCACAAATAGCAAAGATTAGCTCAAAACATTTTACAATGGATGTGCCAATAGTATCCGGTAACAATTAAAGATTAAAAGCTATTTGGGTAATTACATGGATTTTCCATTGATGAATGACTTCTAGGAGATAACATGTGGTTCATTCATGGCATTACGGGTTATTGACAACGATTATCTGTGATAAAAAAAATAATTTCCAGGTATGTACTTGAAGATTATGTGTTAGGTGCTCTATTCCAGCTCTTCCTTACTTATTTGCGCCATTCTCTTTGTAAAAGACCTGTTTGAAAAGCCAGGTTTTGAGGTTTGATTTGAATAGTTTAAAATTTCTCTGGAGTCATAGATCGAAGGGCATAGTGTTCCATAACAAAGGACCGGCCAGAGATAGTGCGCGTTCCCTGACCTGGGTAAGCCTTGCTGTTTTTACTGATGGAATGGTTAAGAGAGCTTTGTTTGCTGATCTTAAATTTCTGTGCGGTACATGTACTCGATGTGCTGTGTTCAGCCATTCAGCTTTTTCGTCATGGATCAGTTTATGTATTATGCAAAGTGCTTTGAACTGAACTCTTTGTTCGATGGGTAGCCAGGGTAGATTGGCTAGTGTATCTGTGATGTGGTCTTTTTTGCTTTTGCTAGTGAGAATTCGAGCTGCTGAGTTTTGTAATATTTGCAGTGGTCTTATTGTCGTGTAAGGTAGACCAAGCAACAGTGCGTTGCAATAGTCAGTGCTGGCAAATATTAGTGATTGCAGCACAGTGCGAAAGTTTGGCAGAGACAGTAGTGGTTTTAGTTTTCTAAGTACCATAAGTTTAGCATACCCTTCTTTAACCTTTAGTGATATGTGCTGTTTGAGGTTTAGCTCTGTGTCTATTATGACGCCGAGGTTGTGTACCTTCTCTGCTAAATTGATGTTTTGGTTGCTGTTAAGTATTATTTGAGTTTGTGTTATGTTCATATTTTTTCTTTCTAGGTGTAGGAATTCAGTTTTATCAATGTTAATCACCAACTCCATTTGGTTTAGTAGTTGTTTTATTATGTCAAGATACATAATGGCTAAACGTATTGTTTTTTCAATAGTGTCCTCTATTGGTAGGATTAATTGAATGTCATCGGCATACACATAATGAATGATTCCTAACCCTGTGAGAAGATGGCATAGTGGAAGTAGATATATATTAAATAGTGTCGCTGAAAGTGCCGAACCTTGTGGGACTCTGGTTTTTAGGGTTATTTTTTCAGCTAGAATGTTATTAATTTGTACTTGGAATACTCTGTTGGTAAGATACAACCTGAACCTTGTGATTGTGTTACCTAATAGTCCTATTTCTTCTAGTCTTTTAATAAGTATTTCATGATTTACTGTGTCAAATGCTGCTGATAAATCCATTAATACCAGAATATAGTGTTTTCCACTGTCAAATCCTCTTAGGGGTAGATTTTAAAAAACAGCGCGCGCGCGTATTTTTGTTCGCACACCAGGCGCAAACAAAAGTACGCGGGATTTTATAAGATATGTGCGTAGCCACACGTATCTTATAAAATCCGGGGTTGGCACGCACAAGGGGGTGCACATTTGTGCACCTTGTGCGCGCCGAGCCCTGCATGCGCTGCCCGTTCCCTCTGAGGCCGAAATCAGAGCGGCCTCGGAGGGAACTTTCCTTCCACCCCCCGCACCTTCCCCTCCCTTCCCCTACCTAACCCACCCCCCTGGCCCTATCTAAACCCCCCCACATTTATTTGAAAAGTTACGCCTGCCTCTGGCAGGTGTAACTCATGCGCGCCAGTGGGCTGCTGGCGCGCCATCACTTGACCCGGGGGCTGTCCTGGAGGCCTCGGCTGTGCCCCCAGAATGCCCCCAGGCCAGCACCATGCCCCGACACGGCCCCCGGAATGCCCCGAACGTCATGCCCCCCCCCCCCCCCCCAGCAAAGCCCCAGGACTAACGCATGTCCTGGGGCTTGTGCGCGCCACCGAGCCTACTCAACATAGGCTCGGCACACACAAGGGGTGTTTGGGCCAGGTTTTCGGGGGGTATGCACGTATCTTAGTATATTATCTGATAGTGCAAGTAAAAGAGTTTCGGTGTTGTAGTGCTTTCGGAAGCCGTGTTGAGATGGATATAAGATGTTGTTATTTTCTAGATGCTCAGATAGTTGTCTTTGAACTGTTTTTTCTATTAATTTTGCGATTAAAGGTAGGTTGGAGACTGGTCGATAGTTAGCTAGAGTTAGGGGGTCCATGTTTTTTTTCTTTAAAATAGGTTTGATAATTGCTCCTTTTAGTATTTCTGGCAAATGACCTTCTTCTAGGGAAGAGTTAATAATTTTTGCATGAGTGGGAGTGGGAGTGGTGATTTTTGCAAGAGTAGGAGCGGTGATATCTGAAAAGCTTTCAAAAAGGGGCAGGGCATGGGTATGGTCTGAGTAGGACATATGTGTTTGGCAAAGAGATGTGTACATAAAGACTTACGCGATGTCCTTTTGTGGATTACAAACTGACTAAAAGACAGGAAACAGAGAGTAGTATTAAATGGACAATTTTCTCAGTGGAAGGGAGTGGGCAGTTGAGTGCCTCAGGGATCTGTATTGGGACCCTTACTTTTCAATATATTTATAAATTATCTGGAAAGAAATACGACGAGTGAGATAATCAAATTTGCAAATGATACAAAATAGTTCAGAGTAGTTAAATCACAAGCAGATTGTGATAAATTGTAGGAAGACCTTGTGAGACTGGAAAATTGGGCATCAAAATGGCAGATGAAATTTAATGTGAATAAGTGCAAGGTGATGCATATAGGGAAAAATAACCCATGCTATAGTTACACAATGTTAGGTTCCATATTAGGTGCTACAACCCAAGAAAGAGATCTAGGTGTCATAGTGGATAACACATTGAAATCATCGGTTCAATCTGCTGCGGCAGTCAAAAAAGCAAACAGAATGTTGGGAATTATTAGAAAGGGAATGGTGAATAAAACGGAAGATGTCATAATGCCTCTGTATTGCTCCATGGTGAGACCCCACCTTGAATACTGTGTACAATTCTGGTCGCCACATCTCACAAAAGATATAATTGTGATGGAGAAGGTACAGAGAAGAGCAACCAAAATAATAAGGGGAATGGAACAGCTCCCCTATGAGGAAAGACTAAAGAGATTAGGACTTTTCAGCTTGGAGAAGAGACGGTTGAGGGGGGATATGGTAGAGGTGTTTAAAATCATGAGAGATCAAGAACAGGTAGATGTGAATCGGTTATTTAGTCTTTCAGATAATAGAAAGACAGGGGGCACTCCATGAAGTTAGCATGTGGCACATTTAAAACTAATCAGAGAAAGTTCTTCTTCACTCCACACACAATTAAACTCTGGAATTTGTTGCCAGAGGACGTGGTTAGTTCAGTTTTATTTTTATTTATTTATTATTTTTATATACTGACACATTGGTTTACATTCAGGTACTGTAGGTATTTCCCTATCCCCAGAGGACTTACAATCTAAATTTTTGTACCTGAGACAATTGAGAGTAAAGTGACTTGCCCAAGGTCACAAGGAGCAACAGCAGGACTCAAACCCTGGTCTGCTGGTTCATAGTCCACTGCTTTAACCACTAGGCTATTCCTCCTCTTTTAAAAAAAGGATTGGATAGGTTCTTGGAGGAGAAGTCCAATACCTGCTATTAATTAAGCTGACTTAGAAAATAGCCACTGCTATTACTAGTAACGGTAACATGAAATAGACTTAGTTTTTGGGTACTTGCCAGGTTCTTATGGCCTGGATTGGCCACTGTTGGAAACAGGATGCTGGGCTTGATGGGACCCTTTGTCTGGCCCAGTATGGCATGTTCTTATGTTCTTGTCAAAATGAGGATTTCTGAAGCAGGGAAAATTAACTTATACTAGACCTGAGTCATTAAACGCTTTTATAATTCAGGCTTTTTGGCTCTCACAAATAATTCCAACAGATATTCCTAATTAATTATTTTCAGCCTCACTCACAAGCTTTATTTTCCTCAGAAAATGTTCCTTTCCTCTTTAAGAAAACTGTCTCAGCAGCACACTCACACACTAGCTGAAGCCTTTCCTTACCTACTCTTTTGCAGTTTCACTAGCTAGTTCTCTTAGCAGGGGACGGAAACCACATTCTTTTTCCTTTTATTCACACAAGCAATCCTGGTAGATTCTCAAAAACTTTCACTGATCCACAGCAAATATTCCTGCAGTCACTATCTCTCTGTATTATTTTCATCCTGTCATTTTTAGCATTCTCACACAGTGCCACCTGCAACAGCTTGACCTGCTGCCTCTCCATCTTTCTCTCTCTCTCTGCCTATCTGTTTTCTGCTCCTTCACTTCAAGAGTTGCTTTCTGCGGGCCTCTTCTTTATCAACATAGACTCTTTTTTTTCTCTTTCGCAAGATGGTATCACACATAAAACTGCCCAGTGGGGAATCAACTATGCTTGCAGCCAATTTTCTGCCAGAAACATTTTGCAGCAGATCACCCTAACAGGCTGATGCAATATGTCCACACTAAAACTGTGTGTCCAAACTGGGCACCTGCAGTTTCAATGCACACACAGACTGCTCTCCTGGGTGCTCGACACAGTATTCAAACGAAACACAAATGAAAAGGATGTCCAAAATGCGTGCAGTGGTCAAAAAAGAGCATCCGTAGCGCTATCCATTTTATTGGATCTCGCATGAGCTGAAATTCTGTCAAAAGGGCATGCAGTCAAATGGAACATGAGAAATGTTTATTGCAAATTTATTATTATTATTTAGAAATTTAACACTTTTCCCCTTACGTGACATCATGATTTGTGCCTTGCTCTGCATCATAAGCCTGTTTGGGGGGGTAAATAAGTCACTGCAAGGAATCCGACAATCCTTTTTTGCTCAGTTCAGATTGGATCAGCACTGGCATTCGTATTCCCTATTGCTGGCAGATCAACCCATCTTCAATTTCAAGAGATAAGAGGTATTTCATTATGTTTTTCTTAGGCAAACAGCATGGATGCCCAAGTCCTGGATGTCTAGAAAAGGAGCATGACTGGGACACCTGTTACAGGCCTGTACCTGGGCACCCCTTTCGTAGATATGCAGGCATGGAGCAGGACTCAGGCGCTGGTTACAGGCCTGTACCCAATTCTGAAAATTCACAGTCAATCATATAAAAAAACACAGAAAAACAAAATTAAAATAAAATCATCCACAAAAAATAAGATTATAAAAAACAGGTTAAAATAAAATAAAAAGCATAGATACAATACCAATATAATAAATAGAACAAACTGTCTTATTGCCTGATAATAAACCACCTGCTGGCAGAAAAGAGGATCCAAGAGTGTAATAATGCCCTTGTGGAGGGGTATACACAAGAGAGCCCCAGAATACCTTAAAGGACTGGATCCAGAGATCTGACTCAGTCCACCTTAAGCCTTGAGTAACAGGGAATCCTGGTCTGAGTGGAGGCTCTTGAGAAGTTATATATCTTGCCAGGCCAAGAGGGAACAGGAGGCCTATATGAGAGATGAAAGCCTAAAGAAAGAACACACTAATGAACTGTAAGTTGTGAGACTATTTTTTGAGTTCTTAAACTGCAGAGATTAGAAGAGATGCTTTTATTTATTTGTGTCACCAATAAAAGAGTTTATGCAAGGATTTCTTCTAGAGTCTAGCCTGAATCTGTCCTCTGGTTACTCTGAGACAGCTCATAGAGCCACATATGGTGTCAGTAGTAGGATTTTTGTGTTAAGCCTTGCACACACAGAAGAACCACATCAAGAGAAAAAAAAGGGAAAAAACATTTCTTCTCTCCTTTTCTTGGGCCTCTTTGCAATAGCAGCTGGAGTTAATTTACAGCAGACAAAGGAGGGTAGCTCTGCCTGGAGACAGAGTGTTATATTCAGTGAATTAGAGGTGAACAGGCAGGATTTTGTTTGTTTGTTGTTCCAGAACAAGACAAAGCCTTTAGGAAAACCAGTGACTAGAGAATAATACAGTGGTTCCCAACCCTATCCTGGGGACCCCCAGACAGTCATCTTTTCAGGATATCCACAATGAATATGCATGAGAGAAAATTTGCATGCACTGCCTCCATAGCATGCACATTTTCTCTCATGCATATTCATTGTGGATAGTCTGAAAACCTGACTGGCTGGAGAGTCCCCAGGACAGGGTTGGGAACCACTGGTATAATAGGAGAACATGGACCAGATGATACAAATGCTGGTTGAAGGCCAGAAACAGCTCCAGAAAACCCAGGGGAATCCACCACCTCCCATTCTGTTTAAGATTAAGGCAGGAGAGGACCCAGAGATTTTTCTGAGAAACTTCAAAAGGACTTCCCGCATGACATGGTAGCTGGAAGCTAATTGAAATATGTAACTGGCAAATTTATTCTCAGGCAAATGCCAAGCAACCTTTCAAGATACCAATCCAGATGGAAGTGCCACCTATGCAGAAGTGAAAATCGCTATCTCAAAAAGAGTAGGCTATACTTCAGAAACTTACAATTCCAAAGGGGCTTTCTACAGCTGGGAGAATGTCCCTAAAGCCTGTTCCATCGATTGAAAAATGCTGGATGGAAGTGGCTGCAGCCGGAAACAAAGACTGGCATTCAGAAGTTGGAGATGCCTTTTTTCAGGATCTGTTATTGCCCGACATGGTGTGGAGGCTGGAAAGACAGTCCGCATAGTCTCCATGGCACAGAAGTGAGAGTGGAGAACCCCAGCAGAAAGCTCAGCCTCTGATCCCCAGCCACAGGTCACAGCCTCTTCTGCTTGCTTCAACTGTGGAAGGAAAGGTCACTTGGCCAGGCACTGTTGGTATGTGCACAGCGAAGCAATGGATGTCAACATGGTAGCACAGCCAGCATTAGAGACTAAAATCCATATGGACAAAGGAATGTCTCCTAAGCAAGGTTGACTCTCAAGTCAAAAGGAAAAAAGGGGTTGTGGAGAAATTGGTACACCGCAGCAATAAGGGTTTAGATCCTTTCTCCTTCTGTGCCTTTGTGTGGAGAATGGACACAGGGAAGAAAGCTGCCCCTATGAAAATGAAGAGACTATAGAGCCCATAGGAGGAATGGGGAAAGTTAAACAGGAAGCCCCTTGCAGGCATGCTCCTACTATAAACCAGAGGGTCACAGGATTGAAGAGTGTCCATGGTTTGAAGACATAGTGAGGGAGCACAAGAAGCATAAGAAGAAGCCAGTGGCGGAGGACAGCTTCAAGAATGAGAACAGAAAGTGGGAAAGTAAATGCCAGACACTTTTGCAAAACTTCAAAACTGAAACCTGGTGGATATCCCACATCAAGAACTGAAGGAATTTGTGATCCAGATGGAGCTGGATGAAGTTCCCACCCAAGCTCTCGTAGTACCCCACCAGTCAGATCCTGCTGACAATGCCAGCAGGACAAACTGTTGTCAAAGCGGGCGCACTTCCCAAACTCCCTTATCCAGTGGTTTTAGGCCATGATTGTCCACAGTTTAAAACCCTGTGGGGTTAGATGATAGGCAGTTGAGCCAATTTGGAACAGTGAGCACTCCACGAACCCTGGAGCAGTTTCCCAAATGACTTGGGGATGGGAAATGTTATACAAGTTAAGCAACCCCAGCCTTGATCATAGAATGGAGAGACAAAAAGGGGTCTTCTTAGGTGTATACACTTAGTAAGGGCAAGTGCTCAACCTAAGGAGTTTGAGCTGAGGGGGAGGACATGTGAAGGGGTAAACACAAGAGAGCTTCAGAATACCTTAAAGGACTAGATCTAGAGATCTGGCCCAGTGCACCTTATGCCTCAGGTAACAAGGAGCCCTGGTCTGGGTGGAGGCCCATGGGAAGGTGTATATCTATTTGTATTGTTTATTTATTTAAAATTATTTTATTCTGCTGCCTCCATACAATAGTTCGGCACAGATTACAAATAACAATCATAACATTGAAAAACAGACAATAAAATATATATAAAAAATAACACACAAACACTTAAAATCATTGTTGATAAGCTGCAAATTAAAACAAAGCATCATCCAAATGCTATCTGAAAAAAGTCTGCCTTCAACACTTTTCTAAAGTCTTTTAACTCCTCTAGCAGCTTCACCTCCTGTGGAATTTTATTCCATTTACTGGGAGCAACTCAGCAAATACACGCTCTCTAGTTCTAGCTAGCTTGAAATTCCTTACAGATGGAACCTCCAACAAATTGGATTGGGTGGAGTGTAAAGCATGGGAGGGAACACATGGTCTTATCAAGTCGCTCAATGCACAAGAGGAGAGATCATGTACTTCTCCATATAATAGGAAACCAATGTAATTCTCTCAAAATTGGCATTATGTGTTGACTTCTAGAAATTCCCTTCAAAACCCATGTAGTGGCATTTTGTACCATCTGCATTGCATGCAAAACCCTATCTGATAAACCAATGTATAATGTGTTACAATAATCCAGATGGGTGAGATCCAAGGCTTGCAACACCGCTCGAAAAAATGTGGGTGGTAACAACACTTTAAACGGACGCAGCATCTTTAATTTGTAAAAAGCCACCTTTATAACGAGACTAACCTGAGCCTTCATTGACAATTGAGAGTCCAAAAGAACCCCCAAACGATCTCTGACTATATAAGCACCGTAAAATTTGAGATAACCACAAATTATTTCCAGTCTTTGGATCCATATACCTTTCTACGTTGGTTTTCTTAATATTTAGAAATAAACAATGAGTGGTCAACCAATCTTTCAACTGTTTGATGATCTCCTGAAGTTTTTCCTGTGGAAATTCACCCTAGCCAGGCTAGGAGGGAACAGGAGGCCCACAGGAGAGATGGAAGCCTGAAGAAAGAACAGCACTGAACTGTAAGTTTTAAGACTAATGTTTATGAAATTAATCTGCAGAGACTAGAAAAGCTGCTTTATTTTATTTTTGTCACCAATAAAAGAGTTTATGCAAGGATTTCTACCAGAGTCCAGTCTGAATCTGTCCTCTGGTTACTCAGAGACCGCTCATGATGCCACAGCTCTGCTAACTCATCCTATGTTGTATGCTTGCTGGAAAAGGTTTGCTTTCACCATCTGAGGAATTTTATTAGTGAACACTTGCTCTTAATTTCTTTTGGCAAGTCATTCCAAATGACTGGTCCCTGAACACATAATAGCATCTTGTGAGATTTATTTATTTATTTATTTATTTAGGTCTTTTTTATACCGACACTCATGATACCAATCATATCGTATCGGTTTACAATAAACAGTGGTGCAATAACATTAAAATTAACAACTTCGTGAACAATAGGCTAGGAGAGAGGGAGAGAGTGAAAAGTTACAATAAACAGGGGTACTTGAACTGGGAGGAGGAAAAGCCAGAGTAGTGGCTAGCATAGAAATAGGTAGTATTTAGTCTCAGAAATAAATAATATACAGATATATACATAAGGCTATAATAGACTCTAGTATTCAGGACTGAATGTAATCCACTATACATAGTATCCTATACCTAGTTGTAGCAGTAGGGGATGTCAGATTTGTTGAGTCTGATCAATTTAAAAGATGGTGCATATCAGGCAAATCCTGTGATGCTGATCTTAAGATTCTTGTGGGTTGGTGTATTTTTAGGAAGGCATTAAAAGTAGAAGATACCTGATAATTGATACCTTTAAAGACCAACAAAAAGATTTTAACCCTGATCCACCACATAGTGGGAAGCCAATGTAACTCTGCCCATCCCTCCCCACCCCTTCTCCCACCTCCCAGAATACGCTAAAACCATGCCCAGAGAAGGACACATTTTTATTTCCTCCTGGCTTGGTGTCCAGTGTTGCTCTGATAAAGTTAGGCACCTAAACCCTTTGAAATTGATCTCCTAGGGCTCTTTAGAGCACTATGGAATCTATGAAGCAAAGGTTAATGAGGGAAATAAAATAAGTTACAATTTGAAGGACCATAAATATCTTTTAAGCTAAATCCAACTGAGAGAAATAAAGAATAAATGAATAATATATAACCATGTAGGCTTACAAGAAAGTTTAAAGTTACTAGAAACTGGATGACTCACTCCGAGTGCGTCTATGGACTTGTAGTCCTGCTTTTCATAGAGAAATAGAAACTACATGCCAAGAAACTAAAATCAGGATTAATTCAGCCTGTCCCTGATGTCTTGGTACTTAACCTACCAATACAATACAGCCCTCATGTAACTCTCCATCAAATGACTTTGAAATGCGTTCCATTTGGTTGCAAATGTTTTTACTCAAATGCGTTTGAAACTCAAAATGGAATGCATTTCAAAACTCATTTGTAAAGGCTATACTTGTGCTGTAGTTTCAGCTGATGTTCCCTGAAGTAGAATACAGATTTTTAATAAATATAGAAAGAACAATTTGAAATACAAAGAAGCAATACGTTGTATTCCAGCTGTGATATTTATCTGCTTCATAGTTAAAACAAGTTTTCTATTATCACAGCTGAGTAGTTGATTAGGAACCAACAAAATCCTGAACACACCATTGTACAGCTGCAGTTCATTAAACATAAGCCATCTCTGTTTTCATGTATTGTCTTTGTCATTTTTTTGTTTAGTAAAACCATTTAGCTAAAATATATGCTTTGAAACAGCAATGACTTTTAGCTCTGTGATATGTCCCTTTAAAGCTATGAGGAGCAGAGCGTTATGCTGGTAATGTTATGTTGCCTCTTAAAATAATTGCATCTGTGAATTAAAGGGACACTTGTGGATCACTGGTCAGTGACATTTAACCAGATAACTCTCAAGCAGGCTGATTTAATAAAAGGTGTGGGAGAGCCAGTGCTCCGAGTTGAGCGCCCGCTCTCCCGATGTGCACACAGGCACCTCTCCTGGGCTCGCGATTCTGTATTTAAATTAGGCCCGGTGCTAATAAGGAGGTGCTAGGGACAATAGCACATCCCTAGCGCCTCCTTATTAGCGGAAGAGTCGGCTGCCAGCTGGTCCGACAACCGCTGACAGCCACGGGTTCGAAAAACAGACGCCGTCAAAATTGAGCCTCTGTTTTCTAACTCGCTGACCAGCGGGCAGATTTTTTAAATTTTATTTTTGGTGCCTCTGACTTCATATCGCTATGATATGAAGTCGGAGGGTGTACAGAAAAGCAGTTTTTTCTGTTTTTCTGTACACTTTTCTCAGTGCTTTCAAAGTTAATGCCTGCGTTAATTTCCGAGAGTAAAATGTGCGGCTTGGCTGCACATTTTACTTTCAGTATTCCAGGTGAATAACTAATACGCTCATCAACATGCATTTGCATGTGATGAGCGCTACTAATTTCGGGGGGGGGGGGGGGGTTGGCCGTGCATTTTCCATGTGCTATTTCCCCTTACAGTATAAGGGGTATTAAGAGTGTGTCGAAAATGCACGTCCAAATGGATGTCAAACGGTGCACTCAGCCGAGCGCACCGTACTGTATCGACCTGAAGTTATCTAGCTAAATGCCGATTTTTCAATATTTCCTCCACTTATCTAAAATTTAGGAAGATTATGTAGAGGCATTTCATGGCATTCTGGGACAAGTTAAGTTAGCCTGGATAAGTTATCCGGCTAACTGTGATGTTCAAAGTTAGCTAGATAACTTATCCAGCTAACTCTAATTATGCCAAAGAGTAGCAATAAAGATCAAACTTATCCAGCTATCTTTAAAATAGCCGGCTATATTAAATAGTGTGACTGTGCCACTGAATATCCCTCCAAAGTTATAGGGTCATTCATCAAAATGTGTTATGGCGTTAATGCACACGATAATGTGTTATTGCATATGATAAATGTGTTACCGCTTGGTGCAAATGCAAATTTTTTGAAGGGGTGGGATTAGGGAGGGTTTGGCTGGGATTAATTAAAATGAGGGGCAATTTTGCATGGTTTTAACACTGGAAATAACTACGCCTTTTTACCTGATGTTAAGCTGTGTGATATGCCAAAATAGCCATAATATAATTTGTGTTAAAGATTGCAAATTGTATTTTGGCTATTTCTGGGCTTGGAGTGAGTGAGTGAGTGAGTGAGTGAGTGAGAGAAAGACCCTCTGGGGATTCCTTCATAGTATTCAACTATTTATATCACTATAGAAGGCCAGCTAATAGCTCCAGGTGAGTTGTTGGTGGTGGTTTAGGGTTTAAGGGCCAGTTTTACATGCAGAGTGGGACATATGAACAGCACAGTACACCTCGGTGAAGATTTGATGTCATTTGGAGAGAGAGGAAAGTCTCAAAAAGTTGAGATTTCAACTATGTCTCTCATCCTAGCTTGATTATAGAGTCCATGAAGCTAGGGTGAGAGAACATTGTAGAAATTTCAACTTTGTGAGACTTTCCTCACTTCAAATGATGTCAAATCTTCACCGAGGTGTACTGTGCTGTTCATACGTCTCATTCTGCAAGTAAAACTGGCCCCTAAACCTTAAACCAACACCTCACCTTGAGCTATTAGCTGGCCCTCCTATAGTGATATAAATATTTGAGTACTGTGGAAGTCATATAAATAGTCTCTCTTCCCCCCCCCCCCCCCCTTCAGGAATAGATCCCTGACTGTGTACTTTGTGAAATAGAAGCATTGTGGGTTGTGAAATATTTACTGCACCCTCTGATACAATGCCTATGTGAAATGCATGATGTGGTAATTCTGAAGTTACCATAAACATGCCCCTTTTTCTTACCATGGCACTATCCATGCGATATTATAGCATTTTGATGAATCTAGGGGCTAGCTAGGTATATTTAGCTGGCTAACTTTGCAATCTGACCAGTGACTTTAAATTACTATTATGTAGCCAATGAGTGGTGCACTAATGTATTAGTATTTGTTTTGGTTTAGATTATAAAAAATATGTCACAAGTGACCATATAAACCTACTAGACTATAAAAAAGAAAGATGAGATGAAAATAATTTCAGTCTACTGGATGTATTGCAACTTCCATATTTGAGACCCAAGCCCACCTGCTATAACATCAACTAGGAGTGAAAAAGTCCTGGATGACCTAAAAAGGATATTCCTCATAAACAAGTGGAAGAACCTAATCAAAGCAGATTATCCCCTAGATTCATCAAAATGCTATAATATCACCCATGGTAAGAAAAGGGGGCAGGTTTATGGCAATTTTAGAATTACTGCACCACACACAGGATGCAGTAAACATTTCACAACTCACAAACTGAGTAGACAAGTATGAGGGGGGGGGGAGGGGCGAAGACTATGTATATGATGTTCATAGTAGTCAGCTATTTATATCATTATAGAAGGGCCAGCTAATAGCTTGAGGTGAGGTCTTGGTGTTGGTTTAGGTTAGGGGCCAGTTTTACATGTAGAGTGAGACGTACGAACAGCACAATATACCTCAGTGAAGATTTGACATCATTTGGTATGAGGAAAGTCTCACAAAGATGAGATTTCTACAATGTTCTCTTGCCCTAGCTTGATGGACTCTATAACTGGGTACTAGCAAAGTAGGGCGAGAGAACATAGTAGATATCTCAACTTTGTGAGACTTTCCTCACTCCAAATTATGTCAAATCTTCACCAAGGTGTACTGTGCTGTCCGTACGTCTCACTCTGCATGTTAAACTGGCACCTAAACCTTAAACCAACACCTCACCTTGAGCTATTAGCTGGCCCTCCTATAGAGATACAAATAGTTGAATACTCTGTCTCCCTAGAGATGCTCTCTCTCCCTCTCCATTCTACTCTCCCTCCCCGAGCCCAGAAATGGCAAAAATGTAATTTGCAATCTTTAACACAAATTGCATTACAGCCATTTCAGGCATATCACACAACTAAATGCCAGGAAAAAAGGTAGAGTTATGTCTGGCACTAAAACCATGCAATGGCATGCATTTTGCTATCACACAGTGCAATATTGCCCCTTATTTTAATCAATCCCACCCAAACTCCTTCCCAATGCTGCCCTTCAAAAAATTTGCATTTGTGCCATGCAGTAACATAATTATCACGTGCATTTTGGTATTAACGCAATTGTTAATGCATTATCGCATGCGTTAACACCATAACACATTTTGATGAATGACCCTGTGTATTGGCTCTGGTACTGACAAATCACTGACCTCATGGAAAGGAAATATTTAAGGTTTAACGATCACTGCACTCTATGGTTCAATATTAACTGTGACCTGAACTGAGCCATACTAAGACTATGGTCTTGGACTTCAAGAAGTCTGACAAAGATGACACGTGATAATTTTGAGGAAGCTGCATTGGGAATCTGAAAGTTAAAAACTACAGATAAACATTGGTCAGTGATAAAAAGGAGCATTGAAAAGGAAGACAATCTCTATGTAAAGCAGGTTAATAAAGGGAGAGAAGAAAGAAAACAATTTGGTTCTCTAGGGGGATAGCAGAAGTGGGAAGAGCAAAGAGGTTAGCATTAAAAAATAAAAAGAAATGCAGACAAATTTATCAGGAAACACAAATGAAAGCATGAAGGG
Organism: Rhinatrema bivittatum; assembly: GCF_901001135.1. Taxonomy (NCBI): domain Eukaryota; kingdom Metazoa; phylum Chordata; class Amphibia; order Gymnophiona; family Rhinatrematidae; genus Rhinatrema; species Rhinatrema bivittatum. The sequence goes on from NC_042616.1 coordinate 499,406,808, forward strand.
GCTGTCAGTACAGCAAAGACCCCAATGAAAAATAAAATTGCTCACTAGACAAAAAGTGTGAAAGCCTTCTTTGGATATGTAAGGATAAGTTGAAAAACCAAAAGGAAAGTAAGATAAAGAAAAAAAGTGAGATTTATGAAGAGGAGGGGAGGTAAAAGGCAGAAATCTTAAATAAGTTATTCTGTTTAGCATTTACTGAGAAGGGAAAGGGAAAGATCTGCATTGTGAAATGGCCTTAATAAATGTGAAATAACCACAAGCCAAACTTAAGAGAAGGGAGTACCTGAAAAACTTATCTAAATGAGAATGAATAGGGGAATTCAACTGAATGCTGTACATTCCATTATACTAAAATAACTAAAAAAAACGTGCTGACCAAACTCTTCACAAATCTGTCCATCATTCTTAGAGTCGGGGGGGGGGGGGAGGAGGGTCTGAAGAACAGGAGGAGAGATGATGTAGTCCTGTTTCACAAAAGTGGGAGCAAGGGGATGGCAGGAAACTACAGACTTGTTAGTCCATATTCAGTTGTGGGCAGAACTGTACAAATATACATCCGCAAAAATTGAAGGATGGGACAAGATGGCAGCATAGCTGGTTCACGGAGCTTTCCTCACTGTTTGAACAATCATTTCCTTCAAATTATTTTGAGCCATACCATTGAAAAGAAAGGGAAAAGTAAGGGTTTACCCCACCGAACCCTTACCTCTCTTGTTGCAGCTTGAGATAGACCACTTCTTGACCCATCCAGACCCAGAGGGAGCTGGTGATACTGATGGGAGTCCCCGTGTAGGAGAGCGAGGAGGTCCCTCAGTCCAGACCTATGTCCACCCCCCGGCACAGTGCAGCTCCGACGGAGGCTTGCCCCAGTCGCTCCTCGATGACGTGGTCAGAGCGACAGGGCAGGAGGGGGTCGCTTCCGGAGCAGAGTTTGAGGCTGAGAGTCCCCTGGTCGTTGGAGAGGGGAATACTCGTGGCGATGAAGTGGAGACTGGCTCCCCGGGAGAACTGCAGGGGAAGGAGAGAGTGGAGAGACCCTTGATTGGAGAGTTGGAGCCAACATCCTCAGGACTGCAGGGTAGGGATGTGAATCGTTTTACGACGATTAAAATTATCGTCCGATAATTTTAATATCTTCTTAAACCGTTATGAAACACAATACAATAGAGATTCTAACGATTTATCGTTATAAATCGTTAGAATCGTGAGCCGGCATACTAAAACCCGCTAAAACCCACCCCCGACCCTTTAAATTAAATCTCCCACCCTCCCGAACCCCCCCCCCAAATAACTTAAATTACCTGGTGGTCCAGCGGCGGTCCGGAACGGCAGCAGTCCGGAACGGGCTCCTGCTATTGAATCTTGTTGTCTTCAGCCGGCGCCATTTTCCAAAATGGCGCCGAAAAATGGCGGCAGCCATAGACCAACAGGATTCGACGGCAGGAGGTCCTTCCGGACCCCCGCTGGACTTTTGGCAAGTCTTGTGGGGGTCAGGAGGCCCCCCCCAAGCTGGCCAAAAGTTCCTGGAGGTCCAGCGGGGGTCAGGGAGCGATTTCCCGCCGCGAATCGTTTTCCGTACGGAAAATGGCGCCGGCAGGAGATCGACTGCAGGAGGTCATTCAGCGAGGCGCCGGAACCCTCGCTGAACGACCTCCTGCAGTCGATCTCCTGCCGGCGCCATTTTCCGTACGGAAAACGATTCGCGGTGGGAAATCGCTCCCTGACCCCCGCTGGACCTCCAGGAACTTTTGGCCAGCTTGGGGGGGCCTCCTGACCCCCACAAGACTTGCCAAAAGTCCAGCGGGGGTCCGGAAGGACCTCCTGCCGTCGAATCCTGTTGGTCTATGGCCGCCGCCATTTTTCAGCGCCATTTTGGAAAATGGCGCCGGCTGAAGACAACAAAATTCAATAGCAGGAGCCCGTTCCGGACCGCTGCCGTTCCGGACCGCCGCTGGACCACCAGGTAATTTAAGTTATTTGGGGGGGGGGGTTCGGGAGGGTGGGGGATTTAATTTAAAGGGTCGGGGGGGGGTTTTAGCGGGTTTTAACGATTTTAGCGGGGTTTTAACGATTTTAACGATTTATCACGATATTTTACCCCCCCCAAACGGCAACAATATGATTCCCTCCCCCTCCCAGCCGAAATCGATCGTTAAGACGATCGAGGACACGATTCACATCTCTACTGCAGGGTGAATTTCTGTGCATTCCAGTGAAGCCGGAGACGGTAACCCTAGAGGCTATTTGGGACTTGGTGGTTGGATTTGGGTCCTCCTTGAATAGACTGGAAAACACAATAGATTCTGTTTCCTACAATATTCAACAAAAGTTGTTTGGACTGCAAGAACAGACTAATGCTGTTTCCATAAAGGTTGGGGAGGCTGAAAACGAAATTCCGTCTCTACAAACCTTAAATGCTACAGTTATTAAGGATCAAATAGCATGTTCAAGACATTTAGAGATATTGGAAAACAATATTAGACATCTGAATGTAAGGCTATTAAATTTTCCCAAAGTGGCTGGGGAGATACCATTTATTACATTGAAAAGATTCCTTGCAGAAGCTCTTGAAATGTCTCAAGATAATTTTCCTTCTATTAACACCTGTTACTCTTTAAAGAGAGCTTCTGTTGTGGGTATGGCTCCTAATACAATCCCAGCTAACTTAACTAGCTTCTTAGAAAACTCTAGCTTGGAAGTATTTGAAAGAAACACTTTAGTGGTATCGTTTATTAATACACAGTATATAAATAACATAATAAGAAGTTTCTTTAGGAAATTTCCGGTACAATTCTATGGGCAACCAATTAGAATGTACCCTGACTTGGCTCCTGTCACAAGGACAAGGAGAAAAGAATTCTTAACATTACATTAAAATGTGACCACGCTTGGCTTTTCTTTTCAGCTTCAATATCCCTGCAGATGTCTTCTAAAAAGAGGTGAAGAGATTTTTGTTTTCCATCAAGTAGATCAGCTACGCCAATTTGTTGAGGCCCGCATGCCTTCTACCTCATCCCCTATTCCTCAAATTAGGAATAGGTCATAAAGAAAATATATAGCTCCTGCCTTGGGGCAGGAGCAAGTTGCACACGCTGGCTCCCTGCCGGCACACGATCCCCCGCACAGCGGCAAATGGCCCCTCCAGATCGAGCCCCCCCCCCCCCCCCAGACCACTCCCTCCATGAGGCCCCATCCGCGCGGGCCGGTGTGCGAGGGATCGTGTGCCGGCAGGGAGCCAGTGTGTGCAACTTGCTCCTGCCCCAAGGCAGGAGCAAATGGTAAGACAAGGATTTGGGGGGTTTAGGATTGGGCTAAGGGGTGGGAAGATTAGGGGAAGGGGTAGGAAGTTTAGTATAGAGGGTTGGAAAGTTCCCTCCCAGACTGCTCCTAAATTGGAGCAGACTGGTAGGGAACTGAGGAAGGCGCGGGCATTGGTGTGCGCAGGTTGCACAAATGTGTACCCCGGGATTTACGCGCGTAAGGTTTTGAAAAGGATATTGAGAAAGAATTGGAGGGTATTGTCCACTGTCCCATGCATGAGAGACAAAAAAATTAGGTTTGTTTATTCAAGAGACACCAACCTGAGGGAGAAAATTTGCCCTGCCATGTTACCTGAGATATCAGTAAACCAGTCTGATTTAAAAAGAGATAAAGTCATAGGTAATATTAAATGTGGGCATTGCGTTTGCTGTGAAATTATGTACAAAACTGAAGGTTTATGTGGGGAAGAGAATCAGATCTGTTAGAACCAGATTATCTGAACATCACAGTTGTCTACGGTTAAAAAAGGTGACTGCACCAATGGTTTCACCTTGCTTGAAATACAACCATGATTTTAAAGAATTAAACTGTATCATTTTGGAGGGATTAACTCATCATCCCAGAGGGGGTAACCAAGATTTAGCCGTATGGAGCAAAGATGGATTTACAAACTGAACAGTGTTGAACCTGTTGGTTTGAACTGTGGCATAGAGCAGAACTGCTTTCTGTGATTTGCAAAACATTTAATTGATTTCTGTTATTGTATAAAGAAGTATAATATAACCTTTAATATGCTCTTTTGATCTACTTTGGATCAATCAAAGACTTGAGTAGCTCTAATGAAAATTGTGATCTGTATTACATTTGTAATCTGTGACTTTATTATATTGAAGAAATATAAGTATCACTATATTAGAGCTACGAGATAATGTCGATTCATATATAAAAAATTGTATTCCGATTGCGTATCATTTAAGCTACATGCTGACATCACTATGTTGTATGTCAGCTGTCTAGTATAAGAAAAGGACGCAGTTGTAACCGTAATTGAGTGCCATGTTTGAAGACACTGAGTAGTGGTGTGTGCCATTGTGCTGCAGTATTATGCATCCAATAGCAGCAAAAAAGTTTGTATAATGAATGTGATGGGAGGGTCTTTTAGAAGTGCGGTACTATGTGGTTATTTAGAGTTTATGAATTTTGCTCTTGTTATATTGTTTGAAAAAGACGCCGGATCGTCAACAATTCCTGCTGCGGAGCGGTGATTCGGGAGACGCTGAGTGGTGGCTTATGCCTCATATGATAGTGCTTTGCATTTATTCTGCATTTAGAAGCAGCAGTGGCTTGTGCTGAGATTGATATTGCCACATATTTGTCTAGCAGCAGTGTAAAAAAGTGTTATCTTCAAAATATTTCCTGCTGCAACAGCAGTGATTTGACAGACATGGAAAAACTTTTTTAAAAAACCGCTAAGTTATAAGGCAGTCATAATTTCAAATCGTTGGCGTACCTAAAGTGAAAGGTGGGAAATCATTTAAGTGAAATGACTTGAAATGAAAGGAACAACAATAGCTTTGCACAAATAAATGATCCTGATGCAGTTAAGCTATGCGAAACATGTAGACCTTTTCAAATTTTATTTCTAAGAACATTATGCAATAACAGATCTTCTCTTACCGATCCTTTACATAACCCCAAGATCTTTTCACAACCAGGAGAAAAGGTTCTCAGCTGTTAAATTTTCAGGTGGGACTTCAATTATATTGTTTTTGAATAATTCTATCATTTAGATATAGTTTTCCTAAGTGTGCTGTTTCAGCCATTTTATATCACAGTGTTTTGTGCTCCTGAGCACATTTTAGATCATTATGTTTCAATAAACATTGTTAATTTATGGTGCCAAAATCTCCCAGTGTATTGTTTTAAAAGTATCCCAGTTGGTATTTTGTGAATTGTGTGGGGTGTTTTCTTTATATTGTGATATTGTATCACCCCATTGGTCTGTATTACCTATTTGGTTGTTCCATAAATAACATAATGAACAGAAAGAACTTGGCTGAAAATGGTACTTTATACCCGTAATCATTCTGAAATAGCTAATAACATCTTTCCAAAATGTCTGATTAGGGGACTGTTGCATTGGAGGTGGACCCTTGGGCTGAGGTGGGGTTGACGCAACCCGTAGGTGAGGACCTATGGGTCCCCACCATTGGCAGGTGGAATGGGCTGAAGGTAGAGGCCGCTGGAGCTTCACCTATACCAGCCCTCGTTCCCCACAGCTTGAGCCTTTGGGTGCCAGGACCAGTAGGACTTAGGTGGGCCTCGAGGTTGGTTAACAAGAAAGGTTGATTCAGCCCAGAGTCAGCAGACAATAGGTGGCATAGTCCTACCCTGGACTAGGTTCGGTACTGGAACAAAGGCACCAATGGAATGGAGATTAGCTGGAGGTGCTCAAGCAAAGGTAGGCTGGAGCCTAATAAGTCCACATCCAGGGAGTAGACTAGAGGAGTCATCAATGACAGGCTTGGATCAGGGCAAGGGGAAAAGTGGAGGTTATGGCAAGCAATGCTGAGTTCAGATCTCGGAGAGAGTCAATAGCGTTAGTCAATCAAGGCAATGGTCTGACCATGGAGAAGTCAATAGCGGTAGTCAATCAAGGCAATGGTCTGATCATGGAGAAGTCAATAGCGTTAGTCAGGCGTAGCAGAGGTCTTGGTCTGGAGATAGGCGGTAGTGTAGTCAGGCGTAGCAGAAGTCTGGGTCTGGAGATAGGCTGTAGCAGTGTCAGGCAAAGTGAAGTCGATATCCATAGAGTCAGTCCAACACATAGACAGGACAGGAACAATGAAGACAGGACCTGGGAACAACGGAGGTCTGGAACAAAGAGTAGAGAGGATTCTCTAGCAGCAACGAGTACTCGAAATAGCGAGGAGACCTGTTGCAAAGGCAACACTATGGAGCGAGGCCTGAGCTTAAATACACTGAAGAGTTTGACGTCATCATCTGGGGCTGTGGCCAGGTTCCCGCCGCGGGCCCTTCATAAGGATCAGAGATCCATGTGCCTAGGGAGGGGCACAGCGCGGGTAGCAGCATCTCTCCACAGACCAAGCAGAGAGGCCCGACGAGCAACTGCAACTTGAGCTGCAGTACTGGGGACCAAGGCTGAGCCAGAGGCAACAGGGGCAGCCCGAGGTCAGATCCGGTGGCCCACTGCCACCAGCGAGGAGGAACCAGGAGCTGGAGTCTGTGTGAGAAGGTGAGGGGGCCACGACACGGGACTGCCATGGACAGCATGCGTAACAGTACCCCCCCCTTTACGCCCCCTTCTTGGAGGTTGGGGTTTGCACTGATGGGCACAATGGTAATTCAGGAGGAGAGTTTTGTCCAGGATGTTCTGAGCTGTTTCCCACGAATTATCTTCGGGTCCATAACCCTCCCAGGAAAAGAGGTATTCCCACTGGTGGCCCCTATGGCAGACGTCTAGGACTTCGTGTACCTTGTATGTCGTATCGGTTTCCACCACCAATGGAGGTGGCTCAGGGGCTTTAGGGCAGGCCAAGACAGAATCACAGGTTTTAAAAGTGATACATGAAATGTAGTATGTATTTTCAGCGAAGGAGGCAGCCGAAGCTGGTATGTAACGGGTCCAATGCGTCAGGTAACAGAGAAAGGACCAATATATCTAGGGGAGAATCTCTGGGATGGTATTCAAAGTCGGATATACCGAGTACTTAACCAGATATTCTGGCCAGGAAGGAATTCAGGAGCCGAGCGACATCGACTGTCAGCAGTTCTCTTGGCCCAGGAAATGGCCTGGCGCAAGTGGAGATTTGTCTGCTCCCATAACATCTTAAAGGCATCCACAGTAGCCTGTGCCGCAGGGGACGGCACTGATAGAGGTATGGGCAATGGTGGTCGTGGTTGTTCCCAGAGACAACTGAGAATGGTGAAGTGCCAGTAGCAGTGGCAATGTGAGAGTTGTGAGAAAACTCTGCCCAGGATAGGAGGTCAGACCAATTGTCTTGTCGGTCATTGATGTAAGTGCGCAGGAAGGCCTTCAAGGAGCTATTCATTTGCTCAGCTTGCCCATTGGCTTGGGGGTGATAGGCGGTCATTAAGCTGATGTTAATACCGAATTTTTGGCAGAGGGCATGTCAGTACCGAGCAACAAATGTATTTATTTATTTGCTTTATATACTGACATTCATGGGGGTATATCACATCGGTTTACATATTAACTCAGAGAATAATAAATTGAGGACCTCTGTCTGAACAATGTCCTTGGTAGGCCATGCAGTCTAAAGATATGGTGGAAGAATAGACGTTCTAACTCTAGAGCAAATGGTAGGTCTGGTAGAGAGACGAAATGGGCCATTTTAGAAAATTGGTCTATGGTTACCCATATTATAGTGTGACCCATTGAAGGCGGAAAATCCATGATGAAATCTGTAGACAAGTGAGTCCATGGTTCTTCAGATGATGGAAGTGGTTGTAGAAGGCCCCAAGGTTGACCAACTGGAGGTTTTTGCTGTGCACAGATGTTACAGGATTCAACGTATGCTTTCGCGTTGGAGACCATAGTGGGCCACCAGAAGAACCGCTGGCGCAGTGCTAATGTTCGTGCTAGACCTGGGTGACCAGCGAATTTGGAATCATGTGCCCAATGGAGAACTCTTTCTCGGAGTCATCGAGGCACGACTGTCTTTCCAGCAGGAACTGGATGAGTGGCAGATAAACAAATATAGGTCGGGTCTATTATATGAGTAGGTTCTTCCGGAGTGTCTTCAGGCTTGAAAGATCGTGATAGGGCATCTGCCCAGAGATTTTTGTTGGCTGGGCGATAGCGAATCTGAAGAAAACCGAATCTGAAGAAAAACAAGGCCCATCGAGCTTGATGGGCGTTGAGACTTTGTGCTTGACTCAAATGTTTCAGATTCTTATGATCGGTGAACACAGTGAATTTGTGTTATGCGCCCTCTAGCCACGGATGCCATTCCTCGAGAGCCAGTTTTATGGCGAGCAGCTCACGATCCCCAATGCTGTAATTTTGCTCTGGAGATGAAAATTTACTGGAATAAAAAGAAAAGGGAACTATGGTACCAGAAGCGGTGTATTGACTCAGGATTGCCCTAGCCCCAATGGCAGAGGCATCAACTTTCACTAGGAAAGGACAACTTGGGTTGGGATGGTGCAGACAGGACCCTTTCTGGAAGGCTTCCTTCAGATGATGGAAGGCTGTAATGGCCTCAGGGGGCCAATTTCCCGTGTCTTGACCTTTACGAGTCAAGGCCATCAATGGAGCAGCCAGGGTAGAATAATGTGGGATGAAATGATGATGATAATAGTTGAGAAATTCCCAAAAGCGCTGCAGCACCTTGAGGCCTACCGGCTGTGGCCAATCCCAGATTCCCTTTAGTTTAGCTGGATCCATGGAAAATCCTTGCCGGGAGATGATATAACCCAGGAAAGGTAGGATGGATTTCTCGAACAAGCATTTGTCCAATTTCACAAACAGATGGTTCTCCCAAAGGTGCTGAAGAACAGTTCGGACGTCAGCGTGATGGGTATCAAGGTCTTTGGAAAAGAAGAGGATATTGTCCAGGTAAGCCACGACTTTGGTGTGCAGTAGATATCTGAAGATTTCGTTCATTCGTTGGAATACTGCGGGTACGTTACAGAGGCCAAAAGGCATCACCATGTATTCGTAGTGCCCATCCCGGGTGTTAAAGGCAGTTTTCCAAATGTCGTCAGGATGGATTCTTACCAGATTATACACTCCACGTAGATCCAGTTTTGTAAATTTGGAGGCACCCTAGAGGTGATCAAATAATTTGGAAATTAATGGCAAGGGATATTTATCCTTACGGGTGATGATGTTTAGGCCGCGGTAGTCAATACACAGCCTAAGTGACCCATCTTTCTTGGTCACAAAAAAGAATCCTGCCCCAGCGGGAGATGTAGATGGGCAGATGAATCCCTTCGCGAGATTTTTTTGAATATATTCTGTCATCGCCTTCGTCTCGGGCTGAGACAGAGGGTAGGTGCGTCCTCGAGAAGGCGTGGTTCCTGGAAGGAGATCGATTGGACAATTGAACCTTCGAAGAGGCGGAAGGAGGTCATCCTTTTGCTTGGAGAACATATATAAGTTGCTATTTTAAAAGAGACTTGCAACCATCCATTTATTAACTTACATAATTTTATAATTGCTAATTATCTGGTGTATGTAATATTCAACATGTTTATTGTGTAGTACTGACTAGAGATGTGCATCAGGTACTCGATCATTTCAGCTTTTGATTTCATGTAGCCGCAGAAAAAGTTCCTATTCCCTCGGATCAGAATTTTTTTTTTCGTATAGAATCGTTTTCGGTTTAGCATGCACTAACGTATGCACGGGCCATCCATTGCTCCTACCATGTGACAGGGGCTGGCCAATGGCACCGATAGCCCCTGTCACATGATAAGGGCAAAGGGCCATCAGCGCCATTTTGATTTGTGGCAGCCGATGGCCCAAGAGCGGGAGATTGCTCCCAGGACCCCTGCTGGACCACCAGGGACTTTAGGCAAGTGTTTGGGGGGTCTGGAGGGTGGGGGATTATAAATAATTAGATCTGAAGGGTTGGGGTGGGTTTGGGTTTTTTTTTTTTTCTGTGAGCCCTTCCCCACCCCAAAAAAAAAAATGTTAAGAAAACCACACGAACGTTCGTGGGGTTTACCTATCATTTTTGGGGACTCCCAATACATGACGAATTATAAAATATCGTACGATATTTTAATTCGTCATAAAAACGATGCACATCCCTAGTACTGACTGGGTGGGAGATCTGGGCGAAATAGGGGAAATTCAGGCTGAAGAACTACAAGTGACCTGGAAAAGGACTGGGTGAACTGGTGGACTAATTGGTAAAATGGTTAATTTCCTTGTTGTGTGCATATTTTAAGATTGCTGACTTACATGCATAAATCAGGACATGCTTGTCTTTACTTTCATCTGTAAAATATGTGCACTTAGACCCTGATTTTCAAAAGCATTTATGTGCTTAAAAGTGGGTTTTACACTTGTTAATGTACTTTACCCATGTAAGTGGGCTTTTGAAAATTGCTATAAGATATGCCATTGAATTGTTCATTGGATTTATTCACATAAGTCCACTTTTCATGCGTAAATGGCTTCTGAAAATTGCTACAATAGTATCTTGCGAATAACTCCTTTGAAAATTCACCTGATGTAGTTTTAAAATAGGTAAGGAAAGTAAGTGCATTCAGTGCATTAATATGCATGCTTTCAATGCACTGCATGAATTCCCACATAAGTATACATACAAACCCATGTTCTGGAGTAAAGATACGTGTATTTTATAATAAGCTTGTTTGTTACGCATGGGTTATACAATACTGTAGTAGATCTATGCTGCCATGCATAGTTATTTGAAAGTTATCCTCCCTGGTTTTCTTCCATTCTGTGTCTGGAAATAAAGCTTCATAAAATAAGGCTTTGTTACTATAAATAAAGATGATTGCTAAATCTAACGGTATGGAAGGAGTATTTCAATGGGCACACATACAGATTAAGCCTCATCATTATTATTAAATTTCTCACCCTCAGTAACTAACAAATAAATAGGGACCTTTGTATTCAGGGTTTTTTTCCCTTGGGCATTTCAATGTGATAAACAAAAAATATCAGTGCAAAAATGATTTTTCACACTGATTTATTTACTGTGTGTTATATAACAAAGTAATTTTTCCCATGAATTTTTTTGAAATTCCTAGGCAAATTAAAATTAAATCTGAAAATAAAAGTCCATACAAATAATTTACTAATAATTAAGTACCACTATTTTAGAAAATGCCAATAACATCAAGATTTGGATGAGTTTCACAAATGATGCTAGTTTTATTTTTCTTTTAAATCCTTTTGCTTAGCTGTTGCTGCCAGTAGAAGCCTGGCCTTAGTTTTTATTTATTTATTTATTTTTTGTCAAACTTGAATACAGATGAACGTACAGAAAAACATCCTGCTCTTTCTTTTATAAATCTTAATCAAAACCTTCATTTTTCCTTTGGGCAAACGGTCCCTAATCAAATTTCACAGACACAATGCACCACAAGCTGCTCAAAACAGCTGTGGGAAAGTTTCACTGATGAAGGGAGCTTCGCTAGAGAGGTTAATTTAGCATGGAAAGCTACTAAGAGATTCTTAAGGTGGTGGTGATGAAATGATGGCTCTTGGTACGATGTAAGAAATGTATCTTCTTTTGAACAAGAAAAACAAGAAAAGCAAAAATTACTTGTCTTTTGTCATCCTCTGCCAAAAAGCACTTCACTTTCTCCACTTTTGCTGGAATCTTTTTCTTATAACTTATATTTTATTGGTTGTTCCAAAAGCTTACAGGAGTGAGTAATGTTCCCAGCTCGATCCCACACCCAGAACATAATATGAAGACACTTGGGACTCAACTCTCACCCTCACACCCTTTCTCTCTCACACATAAATAACTCTGGTCAAAGGCCACAGCTTTAATACAATCAAGTAATCTAGCCAAACAACATAACCATTATATATATAGTATTCAGAAAACACTCCAACATACCGGTCCTGGTAGGTCAGCCACCATAGCCAAGCAAATTAATACCCTCAGGTCGCTTGACTTGTAGACCACTTGACCACAGGCCCCGGCCACAGCAAGGAGCCAATGACCTATAGGGCTGAATCCAGACCCTAAGACACAATATAACAGAAAGAAACCCCAAATCATACAAAGTTTACATTCCTGATCGGGTACCCTGACTACTACAAAAAATAGCATGAAGACTGAAAGCAACAATAACAGAAATCAACAATAGTATATCAACAACAAATGAAAAACAATAGAATGAAGGGTGAGAGGGTGGGAGAAGTTCAACCAGCCGGGAAGACTGCGTGGGAGATGGCCAAAATATATAAACAGAAGCCAGAGTAGGAGTGAAATATAAAAGGGAGTCCTCATGTGCCAAGGCTAACCAGGATCGATGATGATTCGTTGCCTTGGCGACCAATGAGGAGCTGCTGAAACTGAAGGTTATTGAACGTGCAAAAGAGGTCAATAATTCAATGTTTGTGAAAAACTCATCCAAGACTGGAGAAACAAAATGAGGAAAATCTGCTAGAAATGCCAAAGTTAAAGAAAGCCTTACATTTCAAGTTCTGCCTTTTAATGGAATGGAAAACAATTTGAATGACTGGGTAATGGAATGCAGACAGAATGGCTACATTGTGACTCACTCAATCATTAGGATTTGTGCCCTTCAAAAGGCAAAAGAAGAAAAATATTCAGTAATCGAAGGTCTGAAAGAATTCATAGCATTGTCTGGTTGGTGTTCACGGTTCATGTACTGATATGGATTGTGTCTTCGTCAGCACACAAAGATTTCACAGAAACTGTCTAAAGAGCTTGATGAAAAGATCTGTACATTCCACAAATTCATTATTCAGCAGAGAATAAAGAATCATTTCGATATAAATAAAATTGATAATATGGACAAAGCGCTGATGACATTTGATATGCCTGGCAATTGCACTGTAGCTGGTGTTGGTGAGAAGACCGTACTTGTAAAACAACTGGTCTTGAAAAGACCCATTTCATGGTGGTCCTGTCTTGCCTGAAAATGGCACAAAACAGCACCCAGTGGTAATATTCAAGAGGAAAACAATGGCCAAGAACCTAAAAATTCTGGAAGGTATAATTGATCAAGTTCATCCTAAAGGTTGGATGGATGAGGAGTGAATGAAATGGTGGCTGTGCGATTGATCAGGCGTGGGATCAAGAAAACAACTGTCAAGACTGGTGTGGGATATGTTCCAGCACATATAACAGAGGATGTGAAGGATGATGCAAAGAAAATGGCAACCACATTAGCAGTGATTCCAGGAGCCTTTCAAGGATCAGTTGTGACATATGTGGCAGCAATGGATGTATTCTGGTCAAGCAAAGTTAATGAAAGGAGGGAACCTGATGAAGCCAGACATGATTTGATAGTTAAATGAGTAAAGGATGCCTGGGAGTCAATTACACCAAAAATGGTCAAGAAGTAATTCCTGAAATGTGGCATTAGCAATGCTATGGATGGATCAGAAGACGACACCATCTATGAAGACAAAGATGAACCAACTTCTGATGATTCAACAGATGGAGGCAGTGAAGGCAACATTTATACTGATGACATCACCAAAGAACAGTTCCACGATTTATTCAGACATTCCAATGATGAAGAATCGGACTTGGAAGAATTTGAATGAGGCACTGTAGTCTTCATTTAATAACTAAATAAAAGAGATTTTCTTAATTTGTTAAATGATAATGTTTTTATGAGACACTTTATTCTTCTTTTAATAAATAAATAAAAGTGATTTTCTTTCTTAGTATGATTTCACCTTCATTTCATAAGCCCCCTAGGTTTTACCATCGACTTATCCACAGGTCACAGAAATTTCTTACTTTTGGGGCCCTCGACTTATACATGATATTGACTTATACATCAGTATATACAGTATATGGCAACTCATGTAACAGCATTTTGCTCTAATGGAAATTCTGATCTGGGATCTGGATTCAATTTATGGAATGGGAGCTCACTATAATGGAACAGACACGTGCTGCAACAATGAAAACTGGCTATAGAACAGAATTTTGTTAGAAGAAAACAATGCACAAAGAACATGAAAAGTAACAAAAAGAATCAAAAGTGACTAATGAAATAACTGAAAATAGTGTTCTATATTAATTTCTAGCCCATGGGAGGTACTTTTTATTAACAGAAGTGTAATAGTTATATCTTCCTGGATGAATATAAGAATGCATTTCCAGAATTTAATAGAACTCATTGGAAAATTTGCTTTTTAAAATGTTCCTATCTTTCACTTTAAGGAAATCCTCCTCCAAAGTGGGTTACAATTAAATTAACTCACAATCCAACACAAAACAAAAACAGAAAAATAAAAAGGATACAGAATACCAGACATAATAATTGGAAATAACAACTAAGGGCCTCATTTTCCAATATCGCATTGGTATCGCATGCGATACCAAATAGGGGTGTACCTTATGCTAATAAGCATGTGTATCGCAAAATCAGCTATGCAAAAGGCTGTTATTGCACTATTAGCCCAATTTGGACTACATTGCCAGTATATATCACAGTTCATGATGTTTCTGGACAGGCCTATTTCAGTATGCTGCAGGCTGAGAGAGAGAGAGAGAGAGAGAGAGAGAGAGCACCTTGCTATAATGCCTCCTCCCTAGACAGGTATTTGTATCCCTATGGGAGACCCACCTAGTAACGCGAGGTGAGGGTTAAGTATTAGTGTAGGAGGGTAGGGGCCACTTTGACATTCAACGTGAGACGTACGACCAGAACAGTGGTCTCTTGTGAAGATTTGATGACCTACGGAGTGAGGAAACTCACTCCAAGTTGAGATTTGGGCAAGGTTCTCTCAACCTAGCTTGTTAGCTAGGTTGAGAGAAGGCCAGCAAATCTTCACAAGAGACCACTGTTTTGTTCGTACATCTCACGTTGAATGTCAAAGTGGCCTACCCTCCTACACTAATACTTAACCCTCACCTCGCGTTACAAGGTGGGCCTCCCATAGGGATACAAATACCTGTCTAGGGAGGAGGCATTATAGCAAGGTGCTCTCTCTCTCTCTCTCACTCAAACCACAATAAACTTTTACCGGCCTCTAGCACACAACGTAACGCAAATGAAAGAGGTGTAGTTGTTGGCTGCGCTAACACTGCGGCTGTTTTGCGGCACACGATAAATCCTCCCTACTTTACATTTGCTCCGCCCCCTGAATACAAAATTAAAAATTTGCATTCGCAAATCGCGTTAACGGCTGTTAGCGCGATTTGCGGAATTATCCTTGGAAAATGAGGCCCACAGAAGGATAGACTAAAAGGAGAATTTTAAAAGCCCGTCGCGCGCTGAAATTAGGGGATGTGTGAATATGTTGGGCCGGCTCACACAGAGTGGACTTTAAAAGCTGCCTGGATAGGAGTGTTAAATGTCACTGCGTGCACAGATGAAAGGTTTGCAAAAAAGGAGTGGGATGTGGGCATGGTCTAGCTGGGGCATGGGCATTCTGAGATTTTTACCTAACAATTTTGTGTAAATACTTATGCGCACTGGCATGCACCAGGGTCCCCTGTCGCTTAACTATACTTCTGCTATAGATGACGTATAAGTTATAAAACAAAAAAGTCTAGGCAGATCAGCGGGGTTTTAAAGGTCGGGCTAACAGGGGGCAGGGAGGTTGTTAAACTGGGGGGTTTGGAAGTCCTACCCCTTAACTGGGTGAATTGAGAATGAATAGGGAAAACTGGAAAAATGTCTTGTTGTAGCGTAGAAGCAGCCTTTGCATGCACAGGTGCGTATCCATTTAAATTTGAGCAGATTTGTGTGCATGGTCAGGCTCTTTCATAACATGTGCGCATATTTGCCACAAATCTTGGTGCTGGCCGACAAACGTGCACACATGCACCCGTGCACTGGTTTGTAAGTTACCATCTAAGAGTGTTTTTTTCCTGTCTACTGGGCCATAATGTCTGACTTGACTGGGTTCATTTTAAATTAATATACTTCCATTACACACAAACTGATTAACATCCATAATAGAGACCAGCTTCATTATGGCCACTAATAAGTCATGTAGGAGCACATACTTTCTCTACCCAGTTTATAAAATTATGCACATAGATGGTAACTTTCAAACAGGTACGCAGGCTCACATGTACATGTGTGCATTGGCACATATATTATAAAATAGCCTAGGCAAGCATATATTTGCACCTAATTTTGCAAGCGGGCATGCACAGACGCATAAAGTTGGGCTTGAGCCGCGCAAGTGTGGAAATTTTATAACAGAAGTGCATCCACACCTTGACCGAAGTAAATTTATGCGGCAAAGGCTATCGGTGCCATTTTGATTACTGGCAGCTGACAGCCCGAGTGCAGGAGATCGCTCCCAGACCCCCGCTGGACCACCAGGGACTTTTGGCAAGTCTTGGGGGACCCTCCTGACCTCCACAAGACTTGCCAAAAGTCCAGCGGGGGTCCGGGAGCGACCTCCTGCACTCCTGCCGTCAGCTGCCAGTATACGAGTAGAGGATACTTATGCGCACTTTTAATTTTTAGATGCATATAGGGCCAGATCTTAAAAAATACGCACGGGCGTAGATTTGTTCGCGCGCATATTATAAAATCCGGGGTCGGCATGTGCAAGGGGGTGCACACTTGTGCACTTTGTGCGCGCCGAGCCCTAGGGGAGGCCCGATGGCTTTCCCCGTTCCCTCCAAGGCCGCTCCGAAATTGGAGAAGCCTTGAAGGGAACTCTTTTTTTTGGTCCCCCCCACCTTTCCCTCCCTTCCCCTATCTAATCCACCCCCCAGCCCTACCTAAATCCCCCCCCTTCCTTATTTCACTGAGTTACGCCTGCTTCTGGCAGGCGTAGCTTGCACGCGCCGGCTCGCCATCCCCCGGCACAGGCCGCTGTGCAGGAGGATTCTGGCCCACCCCCGGACCGTCCCCGGACCGCCCCCGGGACATACGCGCGTCCTGGGGCTTGCGCACGCCACCAAGCCTATGCAAAATAGGCTCGGCGCGTGCAGGGGTAGGTTTTCGGGGGTTACGCATGTATCTTACGCACGTAACCCTTTGAAAATCTACCCCATAGTTTTTTAAAATTCACCCCATATATTTTATGTAGTAATAATAATTATAACAATGCATAAGTAATAACCCAGAATTAAATGTAAAGGCAGGCATTTTATAAAATATGCACATACTCTGCTTCTGAAAATATTTGCGCACATATTTGGAATCACCAGTTCACCTAGATTCTCCAATACTTCACCCTGAATCCCCACTAGTTCACCCAGATCTATCACCCAAAACCTATAGACAAGACAAATGCGATTTCAACTGTGCGAGTCAATTAACAGGTGTAAGATATACCGACAAGCTATTCCACTTACAAATTAACAATTTGTGTGTGTAACCCCTGGACCGGATGACCCCCAGAGACTGAATCAGTGGGCAGACAGAAAGAGGGAGATGGACCCTATCTGCAACCAGTTCCCTATGGATAGCTTTTCACATCTGAATTCCAGGACTCCCTGTGGTAGGGGTGGGAGTGAAGGGTGCATAGCTTCAAGGCCCTTTTGCATGAAACTTAGTACATGCTCTTGTTCCTTCTCTGTAAACAGCGCTGATAATATTCACAGTCTTTTTCATCCAAAACTCACACTGAGAAGCAATGTGGCTTCCAACTTCCTAACTGATAGTTAAGTAGATGACTGAAGAATATTTACAGCACTCAAATAAAATGTCAAATAAAGACTGAACAAATAAGGCAGAAGAAAGATTAATATTTATTTATTTATTTATTCATTTATATCTACATACTGTTATTCTGTTTACAGTCATAACAGTTCACATTTGTACCCTCAATCTTCTGGCAAAGTCTCTGAATTTAATGGAAGCTAATTCCTTAGCAATTGATATTCTCTTTCCAGCTACTCAGACTGAAGATAGTTCAATCCTTCTTCCACTCCCTAATTTATCACATAACTTCTCCCTACTGTAGAATGGTTAGAATAAAGTCCCAGTTGTAATCTTTATTGGAGAAATTTTTCAGAAATAAGGACCTGCAGTTTTGTGGTAAAAAGATTTATATGTTTCCAGATGTTTCAAGATCTACCCAGGTCCGTAGGAAACAGTTCTTGGCACTGAAAAGTAAGACCCTGGAAATCGGAGCAACGTTTTATTTGAGATATCCTTCTAGATGTTTTATAAATTTCCAGGGGAAGAAATTCAGTTTCAATGAACCGTTACAGTTAGAAAACTTTCTGAAAGATAAATCTAGTCTAAATTGTAACCAAGAAATGACGCTTGGAGTACAACAGAAAATAAGCAAGAAGCTGTCCCTCCACATAATGAGTAATTATGGAAATCTATTTGGTATAAAGAGGCCCCCCCCCCCATTATTAGTGCCTAATTTGAGAAATGTTGGATGATTATGTACTGTTTTTGTTATTGGAATTATTGATTTGTTCCCAAGTTAGGATTATATATTGGATTGTGAAATAACATATTTTATGTTTTATGTGAAAGTTTGGAAAAATTGAATAAAGAGTTAATTGAAAAAAAAAAAAGAATAAAGTCCCAGTTGTAACCCAGGCATCTTCTCAGGTTACCAGTAAGTCTTGGGTGTTCAGTATAAGAACATAAGAACATAAGAAAATGCCATACTGGGTCAGACCAAGGGTCCATCAAGCCCAGCATCCTGTTTCCAACAGTGGCCAATCCAGGCCATAAGAACCTGGCAAGTACCCAAAAACTAAGTCTATTCCATGTAACCATTGCTAATGGCAGTGGCTATTCTCTAAGTGAACTTAATAGCAGGTAATGGACTTCTCCTCCAAGAACTTATCCAATCCTTTTTTAAACACAGCTATATTAACTGCACTAACCACATCCTCCGGCAACAAATTCCAGAGTCTAATTGTGCGTTGAGTAAAAAAGAACTTTCTCCGATTAGCTTTAAATGTGCCCCATGCTAACATCATGGAGTGCCCCCTAGTCTTTCTACTATCCGAAAGAGTAAATAACCGATTCACATCTACCCGTTCTAGACCTCTCATGATTTTAAACACCTCTATCATATCCCCCCTCAGTCGTCTCTTCTCCAAGCTGAAAAGTCCTAACCTCTTTAGTCTTTCCTGTATGTCAGTCATGAAATGTATTTCAGGCTTTCCCTATTCCTTTCTCTCTTCAGTCAGTTCTAAAATATTTATGTGTCTAGCATTTAGCAAAACCAACATGTAATCCCCTCCTGTTGCGTGTTCCGGTCACGGTGCCCGGCTCCCAGACCTGGCCCGTCCTCTCTGATGGTGGTGGCCAGCTGCCTGCACTTCTGCTTCCCTGCTGCCTCCTTGGTCTTTCCCTGTTCCTCTACAGGTTCCTCTGGCTCTTCCTATTCCTCTACGGACTCCTCCAGTTCCCGGAGGGTCTCCCCACATGTGCCGTGGGGAGACACCGCAGTTCAGTGGCCTGCTTCCGCCTAGGCATGCGCATGCCCCTTCTACTTTTACAGGGGCCATGGCGGGAATCTCACCCACAGCCCCGGATGATGACATCATCGGGCCCTTCTAAGGCAGGGCCTGACACTCTTTCCTTGCCTTGGCAACAGGTCTCCATGCTAGTCTTGTGCTTCATTGCTCGTCCTTGTTCCTGATCGTTCCTGTTCCTGACTTCTTTCCTGGTTTCTGTTCCTAACTTCGTTCCTCGTTCCTGTTCCTGACTCTGTTCCTGGTTCTTGCCTAGCTGTACCTTGGACTGACTACTGCCTTTGACCCTTGCTTCGTTGGACCACACTCTGGACTGACTACTGGCTTTGACCCTTGCTTCATTGGACCACGCTCAGGACTGACTACTGGCTTTGACCCTTGCTTCATTGGACCATGCTCAGGACTGACTACTGGCTTTGATCCTTGCTTCGTTGGAACTACGCTCAGGACTGACTACTGGCTTTGACCCTTGCTTCATTGGACTACGCTCTGGATTTATTACTGGCTTTGACCCTTGCATCGTTGGACTATGCTCAGGACTGATTACTGGCCTTGACTCTTGCTCTGCTGTACCTCATCTAGTTCTACCGCTGTTCCAACTCCAGCCTGTTCCTGACCTCACCTCTGGATTCTCCTTGGACTTGGCCTTGTCAGGCTTCGGCCTTCTGCTGCCCGGGCATCACCTACTCTTGCTTCTGGTCTGTCCTTGGCACCCGGGCCTCTGGATCCCTGCCTCGTCCAAACCTGCTGCGGTCCCTCCAATACCTCTGCTGGTCCCTGGCTACCTGCTACAACATCCACTGGGAATCATCTGATGGAGGCCCGCCTAAGACTAGCCGGCCCCGGCACCCAAGGGTTCAACCTGCAGGGAACAAGGGCTGGTATTGGCGAAGCTCCAGTCGGCCTCCGTCTCCTGGTCTGCTCCACCTCCCGATGGTGGGGACCCGTGGGACTTGCCCTATGGGAAGCATCAACCCCACCTCAGGCCAAGGGTCCACCACCAGCACAACATCCCCTTCCATACCGGTACTGGTCAGAGGGACACATCTGGGAGCTACTGAGCTACCACACAACCCATGAGGGTCCCAGGGCTCTTCCAGTAGAGGAAAAGCCAGCTTTAAGACCATTGGGGCTTATGACTCTCTCTGGGGTACAGGAACAAAAAGACATATCGAAAACATTATGGAGTTGATCCAAAACTAAAGGTTATAATGAAGTACTTGTTCAATGGTAATTATTTAACAGAAAATATATTTCCTGCATGTTAAATCTATAAACAAAAATTCATACAGATACATATACAATTCATTAGCAAGCACTGGCTTCCTCTGACTCTAAACTCCTTTCAGGTTACTCCCATGAATTCCTCTTCTTAGATACTGCCCTTTTGGTATCTGATTCAACCTACTGATTTCTACTATTGCATTGAAGTCCCCTGAATACACAGGGCAAATTCCCTGCACCAGAATGAGATCTTTCTTACTCTTGTGGTTCTCCACTGAGATTTCTTCTGACAATTCATCATCTGGGTGCAGTTGCAGACATACTCCCATGAGCTAGTCTTACTTCTCAAATATACAAATCGGAGTGACAACCAAAAGAGGAAGAAACCTGGCATAGATTTTCCTTCATAAGAACATAAGAACGAAAGAAATTGCCATGCTGGGTCAGACCAAGAGTCCATCAAGCATAGCATCCTGTTTCCAACCGTGGCCAATCCAGGCCACAAGAACCTGGCAAGTACCCAGATACCAAGAAGATCCCATGCTACTGATGCCAGTAAAAGAAGAAGCCATTCCCTAAGTCAACTTGATTAATAGCAGTTAATGGACTTCTCCTCCAAGAACTTATCCAAACCTTTTTTAAACCCAGCTACACTAACTGCACTAACCACATTCTCTGGCAACAAATTCCAGAGCTTAATTGTGCACTGAGTGAAAAAGAAGTTTCTCCGATTAGTCTTAAATGTGCTTCTTGCTAACGTCATGGAGTACCCTCTAGTCCTTCTATTATCTGAAAATGGAGATAACTGATTCACATCTACTCGTTCAAGACCACTCATGGTTTTAAAGACCTTTATCATATCCACCCTCAGCCGTCTCTTCTCCAAGCTGAACAGCACTAACCTCTTCAGTCTTTCCTCATAGGAGAGCTGTTCCATCCCCTTTATCATTTTAGTTGCCCTAATCTGTACCTACACCATCGCAACTATATATTTTTTGAGATGCGGTGACCAGAGTTGTACACAGTATTCAAGGTGTGGTCTCACCATGGAGCGATACAGAGGCATTATGACAATTTCTGTTTTATTAACCATTCCTTCTTAATAATTCCTAACATTCTGTTTGCTTTTTTAACTGCTGCAGCACACTGAGCTGATGATTTCAAAGTATTATCCACTAGCCAAAATCTTTTTCCTGGGTGGTAGCTCCTAATATGGAACCTAACATCATGTAACTGCAGCAAGGGTTATTTTTCCCTATATGCAACACCTTGCACTTGTCCATATTAAATTTCATCTGCCATTTGGATGCCCAATCTTCCAATCTCCCAAGGTCCTCCTGCAATATATCACAATCCACTTGTGATTTAACTACTCTGAATAATTTTGTATCATCCGCAAATTTGATAACCTCACTCATTGTATTCCTTTCCAGATCATTTATAAATATATTGAAAAGCACCGGTCCAAGTACAGATCCTTGAGGCACTCCACTGTTTACCCTTTTCCACTGAGAAAATTGACCATTTAATCCTACTCTCTGTTTCCTGTCTTTTAACCAGTTTGTAATCCACGAAAGGACATTGCCTCCTATCCCATGACTTTTTAATTTCCTTAGAAGCCTCTCAATGAGAGACTTTGTCAAGCACCTTCTGAAAATCCAAATACACTACATCTACCGGTTCACCTTTATCCACATGTTTATTAACCCCTTCAAAAAAATGAAGCATATTTGTTAGGCAAGACTTCCCTTGGGTAAATTCATGTTGACTGTGTTCCATTAAACCTTGTCTTTCTATATGCTCTATGATTTTGATTTTTAGAATAGTTTCCACTATTTTTCCTGGCACTGATGTCAGGCTCACTGGTCTATAGTTTCCCGGATTGTCCCTGGAGACCTTTTTAAATATTGGTGTTACTTTGGCCACCCTCCAGTCTTCAGGTACAATGGATGATTTTAATGATAGGTTACAAATTTTAACTAATAGATCAGAAATTTCTTTTTTTAGTTCCTTTGGTATGCTAAGATGCATACCATCCAGTCCAGGTGATTTGCTACTCTTTAGTTTGTCAATCTGGCCTACTACATCTTCCAGGTTCAGTGATTTGGTTCAGTTCATCTTACTCATCACCCTTGAAAACCATCTCTGGAGCTGGTATATCCCCAACATCCTCAATAGTAAACACAGAAACAATGAATTCATTTAGACTTTCTGAAATGGCCTTATCTTCCCTAAGAGCCCCTTTAACCCCTCAGTCATCTAATGGTCCAACTGACTCCCTCACAGATTTCTTGCTTTGGATATATTTTAAAAACATTGTATTATGTTTTTGCCCTTACAGCCAACTTCATTTCAAATTCTCTCTTCGCCTGTCTTATCAATGTTTTACACTTAACTTGACAATGCTTATACTTTTTCCTATTTTCTTCAGCTGGATCCTTCTTCCAATTTTTGAAGGATTTTTTTTGGCTAAAATAGCCTCTTTCACCTCCCCTTTTAACCATGCTGGTAATCGTTTTGCCTTCCTTCCACTTTTCTTAATGCGTGGAATACATCTAGACTGCGCATCTAGGATTGCATTTTTAAACAATGTCCATGCCTATTGAACACTTTTGTCCTTTGCAGCTGCACCTTTCAGTTTTTTTCTAACTATTTTCCTCATTTTATCAAAGTTTCCCTTTTGAAAATTTAGGGCTAGATTCATCATTCCATGCGGAATGAAAATCTGCCGCGATAAAGGGGGCCGATGGGTCGAAAATAGGGGTGGGAGGGCACTAGTGTGTAGCCGGCCTCATCACGACAGTGCAGTTTCGCCTGCGGTGATGCAGCTGTGCTGCACACTATTGCCCCCATAGCGCCTCGCTAAAAGGTGCTGCTATTTCCCGCACTACTGCCAGTGGTAATGTCCAAAACATTATCGCTAGCAGCAGTGCCACCACCCCATTTCCCTAAACTCCTCCCTAACTTCTCCCAAACTCCACCCCTTCCCTAATTTTAATTTTACCACCGTGATAAGCCCCCTTCCAGTTATTAGTTTAAATATGATCATGTTATGATCACTATTGCCATGTGGCTCTACCACCGTTATCTGTCCCACTAAATCCTTCTTGGAGCTCCTTATGAGCTGATCCAAGCACTACTCCCATTGCCAGAGGACCAAGAACTCTGAACCTGAGCTCTAGATCCCACTACCAGAGAGGATACATGGACATTTTCATGTCATTTTGTAAAGCAAGTGCTGTTTCATTTAGTGCACTCTAAATGAAATAGTGTACTAAAATGGAATAATGCACACTAAAATATATCAATGCATGCTGTTTCATGTTAGTGTACTTTTGTTTTTCATTTTAGGGTGCACTAAAATAAAACAACATGAAATCAAACAAAACAAAACTTTTTTTCTGCCTGCATACCTCTAGAAACTTCTGTGCTGTGAGTTTTACTCAGTCTCCAAAATCTTCAGGGGATTGTCTGAACAACATTAGGGGTATACAGGATAAAAAATGTTTGTATCAATTTCATTTTGTTTCATTTCCGTCTTGGTTTTGGGGGGGTTTTTTCCTGTGTTATTTTTATTTTCCATTTTGTTTCAGTTTGTGCATGCTTTTTTAAAAAAAGAAAACCAAACTCTGGCTGCAATTTTTAAGTAGCCTTCCCTAGGCTTTCTCCCGCCCCTGAGGGTCCCCTACAATGTTTGAATTTCCTCCTGGTTCCATGAGGGCCCCAGACTCCCCCTTTATATAGCTTAAAGGAATAACCTCCCCCCATGGCCAGGCAGAAGTGATCTCCAAGTCCTCCCTGCCTTGCTAGTGTCATTTGTATTAATGGCGCAAGCCATTTGCCACATAACAAAACAGCAAATGGTAGAGGCTCAAACGGAACAAACAGCGTTTTGTTCATTTTTCTTTTCTTTTGTTTCATAAATGAAACAAAACCTAATAGGAAATGCCACTGACTTTTCCTATTTCATTTCAAATGACAGCACATCCTTAAATAAAACTAAACCTCCTTTTTCAATCACTACAGTGAATCTCTGTGGAGACACATGCCTCAACAGTAATGGATCATTAGACACACACCCCCCCTTACAAACTTATGCAGGATAAAAACAAGAGAAGAATGGAATTAGAAATGATAAGCCAATGGAACAATTCTAATTTTCATCAGGCTGAATGATTACAGTACTCATCCTATAATGGTGGAATTGAAAGCAGTTCTCAGTGTGAGTGTATATGTTTTCTGTTAGCCTTTCTTAAGAGTTTGAGCTGGCTTGCTTTTTAATCAGACTCATTCTGTCTTTCCATATTTATCATGGCTGTTGTTTAGCTAATGACAAATAGTAATCATTTTGCATCCTACTTGGCAGATCCACTTGTTCTAACAGTTCTTCTGTTAGTCTTCAACCAATGTAAATTAACCTTGGTTAACGTAACTTGACTTCCAAAGAATTGAATTCTTATCTATAGGGGTTGATGCACTCGAAAGATAGGTGACAAATACATCCTTTTGGAAAAACATTGGCTATATTTTCTTATGACAAAAGCTGCTTTTAAATAGACCATGCTACTTTCTCCATAGAAGACTCTGGAACTTGCCATTTGAAAAACACTTTGACATTTAACATCTTCATTCCTAATTTTGTTTTACAATGTGTCACATTTCCTATAGGTTTCCTATTGTTTTCTTTTCTCCTGAATTGTTATAAATGTATGCTATGGTAATATCCTTAAATTTGTTGGCATCTTCCCTAATATCTTCCTAGCAGGACAGCATCGTATCACACAACATAATAAAGCTGCACAATTCATTCTCATGGCAGCATGCACAGTTTCTGAAATTTACAGAATATCTATTTCTGAGACAAAGTACTCATTCAAAGCCCACCCACACAGAGAGTCAGTCTGTCTTCCAACACTACAGTAAGATAAAACCACCCACTGAAGACATCCTTGTCAATCAGCAACAATACTGTCCGCTCTAGCCAAGAAAAACTTGGCATCCAGCTATCAGGAAAAAAAAACAATTTAATATCCAAGCTAATATACCTTTTCAAGATATATTTGGCTTCTCTTTCATAGGGCACATCTACTTCTAGCAAGGGATGCAGAACAAAGAAGACATACTATAAGAAGGATGTCAAGTTGTCATTGTCAATCTCTAACTACTAAGCTGAAGGGTTTAGGCTCCTAACTTTTAGAATTAGGCTCCTAAATTGGCTCTTTTGAAAATTTACTAGTTCAGCGTACCTAAAGTTAGGCTTCTAGTTTCATCAGGAACTTCAACTGAGGTGTTTAAAAATTGGTAGCTACAGGGGCAGAGAAAGGGTGGGGAAACAAAGTTAGGAGCTTAGCACTGATTTTCAGAACTAAGCATCTAATTTAGGAGTCTAAGCTGTCCTATGCTTTTTCCCTTATGACACGCAGTCATAAGGACGGCTTGTACGGCCAAGTCCCAAAGCAAGAAACATCAAGCAGCATTGCTGAATTATCAAGAAGACAGAAGGGGAAAAAAGCACAGGACAGTTTCTACAACCAAGTCCCAAAGCAAAGAATGTCAAGCACGCAGCATTGTCTGAATTATCAAGAAGGCTCCTCACCCAGTAAAAATGTTGCTAGCAGTAATTTATGGGTTTGACAGTTGCTTGCTTTAAAAAGATTGTAAATATTACTACCCTTATCATAGGGCTTGGGGGTAACTGCACGGAGCGGCAGATACTACCATAAGAAGCTTGCTGGACAGATTGGTTGGACCATCTGATCCTTTTCTGCTGTCATGTCTATGTTACTAAGTTACTAAACTTAGGTAAATGAATAGAAGTCCTATATTTTGGACCCTAAATTTTAGGGTCCTAAATTTATGTGAATTTTCAGCTGAAAACTTAAGCTCCTAAATTCAGATGAAAATAGGTGCCAAACTTAGGAACCTAAATTTAGAAGATAAGCTTTCACTGAATATTAGCCGCCTAGTTTCACTAGGCTTCTAAATTTAGGAGTCTAAAAAGTGGGTGACTCAGGGCCGGTGCTTCCATTAGGCAAACTAGGTAGTTGCCTAAAGCACCAAAGTTTTGGTGACAGCAAAATCCAATAAACAAACAGGAACTGCTTGAAATTGCTGATCAATCACCTTCAAAGTATATTTCTTATCCAAAAATGAATTTCAAAAATATGAATTTACAAATATTTTAAGAGCTGGTATCATATGGTAATCAAGTTACCATTATCCTGGCACATTATATAGTCCCTCCACTGCCACCTTCTTCAATGGATAGTGGAACTCCCACCAGTGTCTTTAATTATCTTCGGTTGGTGTGCATTCTCCCCCATTCATTGATGACATGGCAAGTTAAAAAAAAGCATTAAACAACATTGTCACTGTTGACCATAATCTGCTTTGCTGACAACTGAGAAACGTACTAAGATGATTCACCTCATTCCTGGCAAACAGATCTTTCCAAGTAAAACCTGACAATAATTTATCCAATACATTCCAATGCACAACAGGCGTTCCACAAGGATCAGCACTATCTGCAACACTGGTGGGAGTTACAGAATGCGT
Organism: Rhinatrema bivittatum; assembly: GCF_901001135.1. Classification (NCBI taxonomy): domain Eukaryota; kingdom Metazoa; phylum Chordata; class Amphibia; order Gymnophiona; family Rhinatrematidae; genus Rhinatrema; species Rhinatrema bivittatum. Next base: position 499,433,954 of record NC_042616.1, read on the forward strand.
TGGAGAAGGTGGCAGTGGAGGGGCTGGTAGATGATTATAAGAGATAAATGTGCCAGGATAATGGTAACTTGATGGCTATATGATAGCAGCTCTTAAAATGTTTGTAAATTCTAATTTTTGAAAAAGGTTTTTTGATAAGAAATACACTCTGAAGGTGAATGATCAGCAATTTCAAGCAGTTCCTTTTTGTTTATTGGTTTCATGGTTTGGAACATTGCTTTGGCTTCTCTTTGGAGTTAATGAGTGGAAGCAAACTCCAAACTGCATAAGGCCGGAGGGGTGCTGTGCCATAGCTAATACTGCCAAAAAAAGGAGACGTGTTCTAGAGCCACTGTCATCAGTAGGAGGGAGGGCTGTGCCAGAGGGAAGTTAGGGGAGAGGGGTGCATGACGGAAGGCTCAGCAAGGGCTTGGGGGAACAAAATTAGGAGCTTACCACTGATTTTCAGAATTAGACTCCTTGCTTAGGAGTATAAATCTAGGAAAATGAATTGCAGCCCTAAATTTAGTAGTCTAACTTTTAGGGCCTAAATTTATGTGAATTTTCAGCAGAAAACTTACACAGAACTAATAGGGTCATTCATCAAAATGCATTATGGCGTTAACTCACTAAAACAATAAATTTTGAGAGAGGGAGGGAGAGAAAGACTAAGACTACCTACAAGGTTCTCCTAGTAGTGAAGTATTTATATCTCTATAGGAGGCCCATCCCCATGGTCAACCAATTTGACACCAATATTATGATATGAACTACACCATGTTTACAACTATTCATTTTACCTGCATACTTTATAATATAACCTATGTTTTATACCTTTGTTACCCTTGAAATTTTATGTTGTATTGTATGTTCTACTAACTTTGTTATAAGAACCTCACCTCTTACACTTAACACCTTACCACTTGTATCATATGAACCATACCATTTATATCATATGAACTAACCCTTTTCCACAAGTTAACCACATTACCTATGCAAAATCGTTAATCATGTTAACCAAATGAAATAAAATTGTAAACCGTTGTGATGGCAAAACCGAACAACGGTATATAAAACTCTATAAATAAATAAAATAAATAAATCTAATAGGTCAAGGTGAGGTGTTGGTGGTGGTTTAGGGTTTAGGGGCCAGTTTTACATGTAGAGTGAGATGTACGAACAGCACAGTACACCTTGATGAAGATTTGATGTCATTTGGAGAGAGGAAAGTCTCACAAAGATGATATTTTGTACTATGTTACTTCACCCTAGCTTGATGGTACCCTCTCTCTCTCTCTTTCTCTCTCGCTCTCTCTCTCTCTCTCAAGATGTGAAAAATAAGGATTATTGCATGGTGCCTCAGGCAGGCGTAACTATTGAAATAAAGGTGGGGGGGGGGGAATTAGTTAGGCCAGGGGGCGGGTTAGTTAGGGGAAGGAAAGGGAAGGTGGGAGGCACCGAAAAGAAAGTTCCCTCCGAGGCCGCTCCGATTTCGGAGCGGCCTCGGAGGGAACGGAGGCAGGCTGCATGGCTCAGCACGCACAGGCTGCCGATTTTGCACAGCCTTGCGCATGCCGACCCTGCCGACCCTGGATTTTAAAAGATACGCGTGGCTACGCACATATCTATTAAAATCCAGCGTACTCTTGTTTGCGCCGGGTGCGCGAACAAAAGTATGCGCGCACATACTTTTTAAAAATCTGCCTCAAACTGATTAATCATTGATTAAAATGACTCCCATGCAAAACTGAATTATTTTTGGATCACGTGAGAGTATGCCACTTCACACAGCCAGAAATGTTAGCCAGGTTTTAAAAATCCTCCCTGCCCCTGAGGACAATCAGACAAAATCAGCACCTATGGATAAGAATCTCTGTAATATAAAAAACTGAACTCCTAATCTCTAGAATACCATATAATTGAATTTCCAAATTGCTTAGAGCTATCTCACCTGGCAGCCTATTCTATAGGTTAACATGCAGCATAATAAACATTTTATTCGGATTAAGCTTAAACTTTATTTATTCTACTCTCAAAGAGTGACCTCCTTGTAAATGACAGCCATGATGGAGAGAGATCTAATGGAAGCTCAAGTATTTTAATCTGGTTGATGATTTTAATTTAAGCAAGGAAATGTTACATTTTCATTTCTGTATTACTGTTTCACCCATTCAAAAGAATGGCCTTCTACTGCATGTTTAAAATGTAGCAGGGCATTTAATCTAGGCTATGATTTTCAACCTCCAGCTGTTTAAATGGTTGTGTAAATAAAAACAGGATAATGTTATGTTGGGTAACCACATATTTTCACAGGCATACACATTTTACAAATCACTACACAGTATGCAACAAACTATTACATCTAAAGAATGTTCAGATTCCAACCCAGGAGTTGTAGACTGTGACGAGAGAGGAATGAATTATGGAAGACTAGTATACCAAACCAAATTATCATCAAAACCACATTCTGCAGCAGGATTAGGAAATGAGTTGCTTGCACTCCACAAGGGATAAAAAATGATAGCTGCATTGGCATTGTGAGAATTAGAATATGGGGGGTGTTTTGCAAAAAATGCACAGAATATTAGAAAAAAAAATAAAAGGGAAGAGAAGGGAACTTTCAAATAATATAATTTCTTCAAAATTGTCTTTTATATTTTAATAGAAATACTGGAGACAAGGGTTTTTCCCATACTGTGGTTACATGAGGGGGAAAAAATGTTTCATAAGTAGGCCCTGGAACTTTACTGGTTCACATAGTACAAATACAGAATGGCATGGAATATTTGTTCTACAAATATGTATTCAGTTAAGTAGAAAGAATGTTGTCTTAGCCGATTATTTGTTTAGTTTGAAAGCATTGGATAAATAAGTGGGGCTTTTGTAAGCCACAGTATTGCCATACCATCTGCTTTCAAAAAATACCCAACATTCAGAATGTTTTGAAAAGGAGTTTGCAGAGAACAGGTTATAAATACAAGAAAATGCAACAAGAATGACACAGCAATGAAATAACTCTTAAAATAAGATGGAATACACACCCAAGGTATTTTTTTGTTTTATTTATACAGTGAGGCAAGGTTTAAAAAAACAATAAAGACTGATCTGAAGATCACTGTCATCCAAATGTGATCTGAGAGGGAGAAATCACCAAAATTCCAGTCTATTAAACATAAGCGGGGATCTGATCATTTTCTTTGCTAATTTGCATTGAAGCATTGCTCCAGATTAAATTCGCTGCTCTCAGTATTCAAACCTAAACATTTTAAGATGGATTTTAAAAACTGGACACATGCCAAAATCGGGAGATGGGTACGCATCTGGAACGTACGCATTTCCACACGATTTTATAAGGCGGGCAGAAGTGTGCACAAGTACCAATGCACAAATATCGCACATTCACTAAAAAAAAAAAGGGGGCATGGTGTGGATGGGACATGGGCATTCCAGGGCAAGCCAAGAGATGTGTGCTCAAGCACCTACACACCTGGGTGTGTGCCCATGTCCATTGCTTTATAACTTTACTTCTGCTATGGAGGAGGTGTAATTAAAAAAAAAAAAGTTACAGGCATCTATGAGGGGTTTCAGGGGTCTGGGGTAAGTGGAGGGGGTGTAGGCTAAAGAACCATGGGGGTTTGGAGGACTTAGTAGAACAGGGGATGAAGTGGTAACACTGGCCCTTGGCTGGACATACGTATGTTATAAAATACAGGCAGATCCGCATCCGTAAGCTGACTTATGCTGCTGGGCTCACAAATTAGGCTCACAAATAAGTGTGCCTAGGCTGTTTTATAACATGCACACAAATGTGGACGTTTCTGGGTCCGAGCTAACGCGCATGTGTATATGTGCACCAGCGCAACCATTCGAAAGTTACCGTCCCTGGTAAGTTAGCTGGATAAGATTTATCCAGCACAATCACAAAAAAAAAGGGGGGTATGGTGTGGGTGGGACAAGGGCATTCCAGGGCAAGCCAAGAGATTGCGCTATCTATTTATCTGGATAAGTACTCATCCAGCTAAGTGGTGACCGCTGAACATAGCCGGATATTCAGTGGTCATCACTTAGCTGGATAAGTCTCTAGCTGGCTATGTAGTGAGGAACATCAGTCTGACCGTGGAACTTCATGCCCCATTGAAAATATCAAACTGCAGTTAATTATTTTGCAGAAAAACTAGGCCAAGAGTATTAACCAATCTATGGGCTAGTTGATGGATTAATTGAACACAGCCTAATGCCATCATAGAATTTTAAATATCCTCACAGCAAGCAGACAAAGGAATGACATCAACATGCTTGTTAAAATGACCTAACATCATGAAATTCTTAGTATCAGCTTTTAAAGCGAATAAAACATCTTTGAAAGTCAGATAAGTATTCGTAAAACCAGAAAGACAATACTCTAGACAAATGCTTCAATTATTAGAAGAATGAGCATTTCAAGAATGGGGATAGGGTCAACAGCAGCCAGCATCATCCTTAAAGCCCCTTTGACAACAATCAATAACCCACCTCCACCCTCCATCCCTTCTATTAACCTCAGGCTGGGAAAGATTTTTATATGAAGGCAAACACAATTTATTTACCAGGATAATGTCAGAGTCTAAAAAACCAAAATTCCATAATGCATAACAAATCAGACTGGGTATTCTATATAAAGTCAATAATGACAGCAACTCCTTGAGAATCGATTGGTCCATTCATCAAATAGATGGAAAGGGAGGAAAAGGCGTCTACAACAAGAATCTTAGCTCTAGGTAAAGTGATTAAAATTATGTGGAGTTAATTTTCAAAATATTACGTGCATAAAAATTAGCATATATACATGTGAGTAACCTGTACTCATGTAATCAGTATTTTAGAAACATCGAAAATACGCACGTAATTTATGGTTCACGCACATATACGCATAGAAAGGGCAGTCTAGCAGCGTTCCAGGCTGGGGGCTATTATTTTCGCAGCTAAGTAGTTATTTTAAAAGAGACTTGCACTTGTAGATTTGACTATTTACTCGCATAATTGTACACCTGCTAATTATCTTATATAAGTGATATCAAACGTGTTTATTTTTACTATTGGTTGGGTGAATTGGTAGAGTTCAGGCTGAAGAACCAGGCAGGTTTTGAAGACCTAGAGAAGAAGTAGACAAATTGCTGGGGTAATTGGTAAAACTGGTAATTTCAATTACGTGCATATGGTTTAAAATAAACCAATTTGCACGGTGTTTTTGAGAGTAAGTCCCATTTTATTTTCACATTTAAAGATATACCCATATATTTTTTAAATAGGTAGGGATATCATTTAATGCATTGAAATAATTGCTTTCAATGCATTGAAAGTATTTTTACATATTCAAACATATGTTGTGGGGTAGAGATATACATATTCAGATGAATTTTCAAAGGCATTACGCATGTAAATGTAACATATTATTGGAGCAATTTTCAGAAACCATTTATGCATGCAAAGTTCACTTACATGGGTAAATCCTATGGACAGTTTAATGGCATATAGAGTAGCAATTTTCAAAAGCCCACTTACATGGGTAAAGTGCATTTACTTGTGTAAAATCCATGTTTAAGCATGTACATGCTTTTGAAAATCAGGCCTATTATATAATACACACATAATTTATCACATGGGGTATAAAATACATTGGTAAATCTGAACATGGCCAAATGTTCACGTATATGCTGGCATTTGCAAGTTATCTTCTCTGAGAATAACTTTCAGAGAATTCCATATGTCCCCAATTACAATTGTATATGGCCATGTAGAGATCTATTACAGTATTTTATAACCTGTGAATATCAGGTATGTGCAAATTATAAAATACATGTATGTCTACCCCCAATATACATGCATAAGTTTGAAAATGTGAGAATATCTGCAGTTCATAGAAAGTGAATATATTTTTTGCAAAAAAAAATAGAATTTGCTTACATAAAGCCCTGATATATATGCAGAAGTCAGTATATTTTAAAACATTCATGCATATAATTGAAATTATTAGTTTGCCGATACCTTCAATTTCACCCATTCCTTTTCCAGGACATTGAGACTCTCCTAATTCTTTACCCTGAATGTCTCCCAGTTCACTCTGTCCTCCTACCCAACCAATAGCAGATTACTAGAGAAGTCTGATATCAATTGTGCTAGATAATTAGCAGGTGTAAAATTGCATGAATAAGTTGCCTAATATTTTCACGTAAATTATTTATAAAATACCAAATTATATGTGTACCACTTGGCCCTGCCCTGGAACACCACTAGACTGCCCCTTTTTTGAACAGGTAAATGTGCACATGAAACCGAAAATATGTGCATACTTTGATGTTTATAAAAATAGCATGAATGTGAGTACAAGCTATATACATGCATATATGCTAATTTTATGTGTGTAACCCCTTTGAAAATGTGATCTTATGATTGCAATTGACCTTGGTCAATAGTCAACGAGATAACTTGCTATAACACAACAGCCTGCCCAGAGATCACAGGTATGGCTTCACCAATCCCATTATAAACATGCGCAACCAAAGCAACAATGCTTCAAACAAATCAAGAATGTTACTAAAATAGTCCAAACCTCAACCTTAGGATCATACTACCTTCAAAAATCAATACAGCTCATTTGAGTGCAAAGCTCCTATGTGTGCACTCTCTGATGGGCATAGTTTCTGGTGTTGACTTGAGGTCTTTAAACCCAGAAGACCTGTGATGTCATCAGGGGGATTGGGACAATCACAGATATTGAGCAAAGCAGGCAGATTCAGAGGCACCAGAGGTTCACTGGAGCAGGTCAGGGGAGGTCAGAAGGAGTCCTCCCATGTGAAATGCTCTGGCAAAGCTTATTTATTTATAGTTCTTTTAGATTGTCTTCCTGATCTATACAGTTAACTTAAAAGTTACAGTCCGCTGTATAGGAAAAGAGATGAATAGATTCCACTCAAAGAAAGAATTGGACAAACTTTTAAAGAGGAGGTTATATGATTTGTTGATCCTTTTATTTTAAAATTAATTATGTTCAACAGTGTAGCCCCTTCTTTGACTGAAGTTAATATAAAATGGCGAAATATGCTTGGCTGTATTTAATCCAGTTTTAGAAAAGCAAGTTCTCTTTACTTCTCATGAGTAATAGTGGGTGTGTCTTGTTCCTCCTGCACAATGCTGTGATGGGCTATATAGATGCAGACAAAAGTATCTCCTGAAACCACCATATGATGTACAGTTAGTACATACATTCCTGTGTGGTACAAAGTGATCAAGTTATTGCATGTTTAGCAGCTTGATTGGGAGGAGAGAGAAAAGAATTTTTAAACCCAGAGCAAGTCTGTTGCTGAAGTCCCCTTTCATGTTAATTCTGTGTGACAGAACAGAGCTGAGATACTAAATAGATAAGGATTCTAGCAGTTTAGAAAATCTATCATCACAATGCATATTAGTATGAAATGGAAAAGTAATAACTGCTACAAGGTGTGCCGTCCTAGTTTAAACTGAGAACAACAAAAAAAGGAGTTGGAGCATAACAGAATTTAGAATATTTAATATGAACTTACAAGATACATAAGATGTGTACAAGGTACATAATAAATTTAGTGCCAAAATGTCCCTTATCAAGTCATGATCTAGATTGCACTTGAAAAACTGACATGCTCTATAAACTTTAGATTTGGGCTTTATTGGTATATGCATATGCTCTTATATAGAAAAGTTCTAAGTTCTAGCAGAATTTTTTTGTTCCTCTTAGCTTTTATTACTAGCCCTACCAGATGACATCCCTAGTCTTCCCATACTAATCAATACCATTATCAGTATTAGCAGATCGTACAGGGAAGGCTTTTTCATCATTTTTTGTTTACTGTAGACAAAGATAGTCCTGAATAATTCCAATAAACATAGGTGATTCAGTCTTTGATCTTAAAGTCCCAGTTGCACTGCACTGCAGTAGTAGGAACCTACTGTTTCGGATAATAGAAAGACTAGGGGGCACTCCATGAAGTTAGCATGTGGCACATTTAAAACTAATCGGAGAAAGTTTTTTCACTCAATGCACAATTAAACTCTGGAATTTGTTGCCAGAGGATGTGGTTAGTGCAGTTAGTGTAGCTGTGTTTAAAAAAGGATTGGATAAGTTCTTGGAGGAGAAGTCCATTACCTGCTATTAATTAAGTTGACTTAGAAAATAGCCACTGCTATTACTAGCAACAGTAGCATGGAACAGACTTAGGGGGTTATTTTCTAAAGCTATCGCATGCTTGCGCTACCAGTGCAAGCATGAGATAGCTAGAAAGCTTAGCGCACACATGCACTAGCTACATCAGGGCGGAGTTGGCCCCGGAAGAGGAGGAGTTGGGGCGTCTCCGGGGCCATCTCTGCGAAGACGGCGCAGACAGCGAAACGGTAAGGTTCTGTATTGCTGCCTATTTCACACCGAATAACTACACCTTTTATGGTGTAGTTATTCGGTACGATGCTGGCAGTGATCGCACTGCGGAGGTGTGATTGCTTCCGGCTAGCGCAGGACTGCCCCCTGCTTTGCCCCCCCCGCCCACCGTTACTGCCGAGATTTACTATGCCTTGTGGCATTAGTGAATCCAGGCCTTAGTTTTTGGGTACTTGCCAAGTTCTTATGGCCTGGATTGGCCACTGTTGGAAACAGGATGCTGGGCTTGATGGACCCTTGGTCTGACCCAGTATGGCACGTTTTTATGTTCTTATGTTCTAAGGAGCAATATTCTCCTAGTTCTTTTTCATAAACAATCATATCAGATGCTAGCCAATTGTTTGTTTTTTGGAGGGAGGGTATTTAAACAGATGAGTCACTGGTCTGAGAACACTGAAAGATTCTGAAGAGTTTTTCCTTATGTACTTAGAGAAGACAAAATGCAAAGTCAACAAATTTCAACTTATTTAGCACTGCAGTCTGTATTACCACAGCATAATGGAAGATCTGGACATTATGCTGTGCTAATACAAATTGCAATGGCATGTGTAAATACAGAAGTTAAAAGTAACTTGAAAGAAAACTCCAATAGACCTGGTTTAAAATCCTGTTACCTCTTAATGGGACTCTAGTCACTAATGATTCAAACTGGACAGAAGTCTGCCAGCATGCATTGCTAAACAAAACCTGAATCAGCTAGCTGCTCTGATTAGTCAGTTTGGAGGTTTTCATAGGAGTTTCTGGAGTGGTTCCAACACTCCTGGTATTAATAGGGATAGGGCACTGCATGCAGGAAGATCACAACACCCCTGGTATCAGGGATAGGGCACTGTGTGCAGGAAGATCACAATACCCCGGAGGAGTGAGGGTCAGGCAGCTCCCCCCTGTCTGTGAAGCCAGCCTCTCACTAGTAAAGCAGGGAGGGAGCTGTCTCAGACTTCACCATCCTCCCCCCCCCTCACCCACACACCATTCACTAGCTGGGACATGGGGGAAGTCAGGAGTGAGGGTCAGGCAGCTCCCCCCTGTCTGTGAAGCCAGCCTCTCACTAGTAATGCAGGGAGGGAGCTGTCTCGGACTTCACCATCCTCCCCCCCCCCCCCCTCACCCACACACCATTCACTAGCTGGGACATGGGGGAAGTCAGGAGTGAGGGTCAGGCAGCTCCCCCCTGTCTGTGAAGCCAGCCTCTCACTAGTAATGCAGGGAGGGAGCTGTCTCAGACTTCACCATCCACCCCCCCCCCCCCCTCACCCACACACCATTCACTAGCTGGGACATGGGGGAAGTCAGGAGTGAGGGACAGGCAGCTCCCCCCTGTCTGTGAAGCCAGCCTCTCACTAGTAATGCAGGGAGGGAGCTGTCTCAGACTTCACCATCCTCCCCCCCCCCCCCTCACCCACACACCATTCACTAGCTGGGACATGGGGGAAGTCAGGAGTGAGGGTCAGGCAGCTCCCCCCTGTCTGTGAAGCCAGCCTCTCACTAGTAATGCAGGGAGGGAGCTGTCTCAGACTTCACCATCCCCCCCCCCCCCCCTCACCCACACACCATTCACTAGCTGGGACATGGGGGAAGTCAGGAGTGAGGGTCAGGCAGCTCCCCCCTGTCTGTGAAGCCAGCCTCTCACTAGTAATGCAGGGAGGGAGCTGTCTCAGACTTCACCATCCTCCCCCCCCCCCCTCACCCACACACCATTCACTAGCTGGGACATGGGGGAAGTCAGGAGTGAGGGTCAGGCAGCTCCCCCCTGTCTGTGAAGCCAGCCTCTCACTAGTAATGCAGGGAGGGAGCTGTCTCAGACTTCACCATCCTCCCCCCCCCCTCACCCACACACCATTCACTAGCTGGGACATGGGGGAAGTCAGGAGTGAGGGTCAGGCAGCTCCCCCCTGTCTGTGAAGCCAGCCTCTCACTAGTAATGCAGGGAGGGAGCTGTCTCAGACTTCACCATCCACCCCCCCCCCCCTCACCCACACACCATTCACTAGCTGGGACATGGGGGAAGTCAGGAGTGAGGGTCAGGCAGCTCCCCCCTGTCTGTGAAGCCAGCCTCTCACTAGTAATGCAGGGAGGGAGCTGTCTCAGACTTCACCATCCTCCCCCCCCCCCCCCTCACCCACACACCATTCACTAGCTGGGACATGGGGGAAGTCAGGAGTGAGGGTCAGGCAGCTCCCCCCTGTCTGTGAAGCCAGTCTCTCACTAGTAATGCAGGGAGGGAGCTGTCTCAGACTTCACCATCCTCCCCCCCCCCCTCACCCACACACCATTCACTAGCTGGGACATGGGGGAAGTCAGGAGTGAGGGTCAGGCAGCTCCCCCCTGTCTGTGAAGCCAGCCTCTCACTAGTAATGCAGGGAGGGAGCTGTCTCAGACTTCACCATCCTCCCCCCCCCCCCCCTCACCCACACACCATTCACTAGCTGGGACATGGGGGAAGTCAGGAGTGAGGGTCAGGCAGCTCCCCCCTGTCTGTGAAGCCAGCCTCTCACTAGTAATGCAGGGAGGGAGCTGTCTCAGACTGGTATCAGGGTTAGGGCACTGTGTGCAGGAAGATCACAACACTCCTGGTATTAATAGGGATAGGGCACTGTAAGAGATGACTGTAGTAGATTGAATAAAGATCTGATGTTTCTGCTCTCCTCACACCAAACAAAAACAACACACAAGCAGAGAAGCCCTTCTTACAAAGCTGAGCTAGTGAGTTAAGTAGGAGGAAAAGTAAACATACTGGTGCCAGTGTGGCTACTTAAAAAATACACTTACCAACAATCAATTACATATATTTGAACTGTGTACAGTTCCAGCCAGGACCACCTTTCTAAAATGCACAGTGATTGGCAAATTCAACATGCACTAGCATTTCAGGTGCCTGCTAACAAAAATAATAAACAAACAAGTTCTAGTCACGTGAGTGCTGATCATTACATTACTTTTTTTGTCAAGCTTCCAACTGTTTCCATTTCACATCCCCCCAACCATATTGGTAACATCAATAGATAAGAGCACAGCCAGCCAATAGGAATACATACATACATATTCATTCCTAAGTGACCTTTACTGACCTGGGAAGTGTGAACACTTTGTTTCATTTTCTGTTGGTGTTCGTTAGTTTCCAGTTCCATTTCCCATCCCCCCAACCATCACCTCAGTGGTAACCTTGGTAACATCAATAGATAAGAGGGCAGCCAGCCAATAGGAACACATATTCATTCCTAACTGACCTTCAGTGACCTGGAAAGTGTTTATTTGTATCATTTTCAGTTAGTGCACACTAAATCGAGTTAGTGCGCACTAACGGGGAGTTAGTGCGCACTAACATGATTTAACGATTTTTAACGATAAATCGTTAGAATTTCTATTGTATCGTGTTCTATAACGATTTAAGACGATATAAACATTATCGGACGATAATTTTAATCGTTGAAAAACGATTCACATCCCTAATCTATACTATGCACTGCACGGAAATAGCATCATAGCAACCCACAATGTACTTTTGCAGGGCTTTCTTATATTCAGTTTACTGAGTGAAATGAAAAGTCTGTTGTATGCTGATATCGCAGTGGGAAAATATAATATTCCATTAAATACTGAAATGTCCTGTGAAACAAGTGCAAAGTCATTTGTTTAAGAAATGCTTTCATGTACTGAGTGCAGTACAAATTTTAAAACTCAAAGATCACTGCAAAACACATCACAGAAAACAAAGATCATATAATTGCCTTATTTTGCTGGTAATTTTCAGCTACAATTGCAAACTCCATTAGTACTTGAAAATTGATTAGCCTATTCTGTCTCACAAAATGTTGTACACTGTAGAGTTGAAAATGTAAGACTGTGTAATAAAGGAGGCCAGTCCAGATGCTGTGACAGTCGCTTCGGCTTTCTAAAGAGGCTAAAGCCACATTTCTGGTTTCTTATTGTCACAGACACCAGCAACAAAGTTTTTCTTTCCAACTTCCCTCTCTAGCCAACTCCCCTTCCTCTTTCCTAGCAGCGCGGAAAGGCTGTACCATTTCATAAGCAGGGCCTGCCAGTGGGCAAAGCTCAAGAAATATTATATTTTCGGCATGATGCTATCTTATCTGTACTAGCATGCAGCAGTAAATATACTGCCCATATTATTAAAACGGGGGCTAATCATAATTTTAAAAAAAATTGAGTTATGCAGTTGCTAAAGACATAACAGTAAGACAGCATATTTTGCTATTCTAACTCACCCCTAGATGCACTAAGTCGCAATGTTTTATTGCAAGAGGGGGTCCCACTGTTGTGGGGAGGTATCATCCCAAAAATGGGGCCCCTCCCCGAAAAAGCATCATGGTCACATGCTGCATTCTTTGGTGTCGCAGCCAAACACCGCGGCACAAAAGAATGCGACGGACAGCCCTTTAATGCGATGGCAGCCCAAACCTCAATGGGACCGCCATCGCCAAGTGGCCCCCCAAAAAGTAAATTGCTGCAAATGGGGAGGTTGCGCATGGGTCAGGGCTCACCCCCATCTCAACCCGGGGGCCGCTGGGAATGGGGGTTTTATTGATGGGCTTTGGGGTGAGCAGGGAGGGGTAGGGGTTTGATATATTGACTTTGGGGGCAGGGGTATTGGTATCTGGGGATAGGGCCACATTTTAAGTGTGTGCTCTGGGGAGGAGGAAGGGAGCTGGGGCTGGCACCATGTGGTTCTTTTTTAAATTTTGTAACATTTTGGGGATGTCAGGACAGCATTGATAGGCGGCTACATGTTGAGACGAAGTCAGCAGTGACACCCACTCAAACTCCCTGTTTGAAGAGTTTTTTTTGTTTTTTCTGCCACTTTAAATGTGCTGTGGGAGTCTCAGGACCCTCAGTAGGGTCCAGGGCCTCCAGATGCACATCTATCGCATTTCAGTTAGGTGTAGATATTTTATCTCAGCTGATCACCTTCTGAGTCTGTCGTGATAACATATTTACATAAAATTGACTAGCAATGACCTTCTTTACAAGCATTTGCATTATTCATGCATACAAATTGCATGCAGAGAAGATCTTTGTAATAGGGGAGAGTATCTGGGTGGGGAGGTGCAAAATACTGAGGGGCGGATTTTAAAAGCCTTGCGCGCCGGCGCGCCTATTTTGCATAGGCCGCCAGCGCGCGTAAGTCCCGGGGCTTTCGAAAAGGGGCGGGAGGGGGTGTGTCCGGGGGCGTTCCCGAAACGACGCAGCATTTTGGGGGCGGGCCCGGGGGCGTGGTGCCGGCCCGGGGGCGTGGTCGAGGCCTCCGGACCAGCCCCTGGGACCGGAACATGAGCGGGGCTGCCGGCCGGCGCGTGCAAAGTTACGCCTGCTTTCAGCAGGCGTATCTTTGCCGACAAAGGTAGGGGGGGGTTAGATAGGGCCGGGGGGGTGGATTGGGTAGGGGAAGGGAGGGGAAGGTGGGGGGAGGGCGAAGGAAAGTTCCCTCCGAGGCCGCTCCGAAATCAGAGCAGCCTCGGAGGGAACAGGCAGCGCCGCTGGGCTTGGCGCGCGCAGGTTGCACAAATGTGCACCCCCTTGCGCACGCTGACCCCGGATTTTATAAGATGTGCGCGGCTACGCGCGTATCTTATAAAATCCAGCGTACTTTTGTTCGCGCCTGGTGCGCGAACAAAAGTACGCGATCGCGCAAATATTTAAGCGCATGATATAGCACTTGTTAGAGCCCTAACATGGCTTGATGAATCACCTGGTCAGTCTGTAAAATCCTGAGTCAACATGGAGCAAAGTCACAAAAACTCTTTTTGTACATTGCACTGGCAATACATTGGAGATGTTATAAAAAGCATTCTTAATAGGACTTAGTGCTGAACAGTGAGTACCCAGGGGTCACAACCTATATTTATACCTGTTTCTTAATATACTGTCAGCTTTCAAGATATTTATGTGCACTAAACTCCTTATTAATAAATTTGTTTTTGAAAGATTAATCACATAAATGTTTAAAGAACTTAAAGAAGCTCTGGCAGCTCCACTAGCTGACCTTTTCTATGCTTCTTCAGAGTCGGGAGTAATTCTGAAGGATTAGAGACAGGTCACTGTGGTTCCTCTTCTCAAACATGTAAGGAGGAGACTGGGAACTACAGGCCGGTTAGTCTGACCTCTTTGATGAGCAAAAATAATGGAATCACTGCTAAAACAGAGGATTGTACCATTTCTGGAATCCAGGGGTTTGCAAGATCCAAGGCAGCACAGTTTTACCAGAGGTAGATCTTCTCAGATGAATCTGATCAATTTCTTTAATTGGGTGATCAGAGAGTTGGAGCAGGGAAGAGTGCTAGATGTAGTCCTTTTTAGTATCCTGATTGAAGACTGGTCTGGATCTCTTGCTCTCTTGTATCTGTAGATCATTGTTTCCTAACCATCTCCCAGAAGCAAACCCATCCAATCGGGTTTTCAGGATTGTCACAATAAATATTCATGAGATAGATTTGTATATATTGGCTCTCCAATGTATGCAAATCTATCACATGTATATTCATTGTGTCAATCCTGAAAACTAGACTGAATAGGTGTGCTTCCAAGAGAGGTTGGGAAATACTGCTATAGAGGTTTATTCTTGTCTTTAATTTCTGACTTGTTTCAACAGTTTCTCATTTCCTGCATTGAATGATGCACAAATAACACAGGCCTACATCAATTTTGCTGACTACAAGATAACATGTGATCTTTATGTATTTTAGTGTGCTGAATCCAAAAATCTCATCTGTTTCCTCCAGTCACGTCCAGTTTTTCCGCAAATCACTGTCTATTCATAAACTCTTATAGCAATAACGTAACATTATCATTTAGATATGCTGAATACGCAAAAAGATCATTAATGCACAGAAAGACATGCTGAATATGCAATCGGTATAGCCAATAGGAAGACTGCTTATTAAACAGTTTAAAACTGCTGACGTCGGCATTTTATGGCTATACAAGCAGTGTTAAAAATTGACGGCAGCATTCAGTCATTCA
Organism: Rhinatrema bivittatum; assembly: GCF_901001135.1. Taxonomy (NCBI): domain Eukaryota; kingdom Metazoa; phylum Chordata; class Amphibia; order Gymnophiona; family Rhinatrematidae; genus Rhinatrema; species Rhinatrema bivittatum. The sequence goes on from NC_042616.1 coordinate 499,449,357, forward strand.
AGAGACTTAGAAGTCGCAGCAAATTTAACTTTGTTAAATCTGTTTTTGTTGAATATGTCATCCAACACTTGAATAGTTGGAGCGTTGGAGCGCACTGTACTGTATCGGCCTGAAAGTGTGCAGGACATGTGTTGAAAACCTGACACAGTGGACTAAAGATCAGAGAAAAAGTCTCAGCTTCGGAGTTCCAATGGTGTGGCGAGAGCCTCAAAACCATGTTGATGACTGCTACTTCTGCATGGTAAGTATTACAGGCATGAACACAAAGACAAAATCTTCCATCCAGTACCCAAATCTCCCCTCAGCTATAAGACACTAACATGATGGCAGACTACTGCTGGTGTTTACAGCGTAACAACCCTGATCATAACTATTCCAGAGCATCCAAAAAGAGAAAATGTCCCCCTAACAATTAAAATTTACACAACTATTGCTCTCGTGGTTAGACGATAGACTAATTTTTTGCATGAAACAAATATATTACTTGCTATCGCTTCTTCAGAGCTTTTTATTACCCTTGATATTTGACTTTATAATCTTTAATCAAACTTTTCTCATTTGTGAACAAATTTGACGTATTGCATATTTTTTGACTTCATATTTGGAATCAGCACCTTTAATTTGGGTAAAATCATCAAAAATAATTAGGTCAGCAGAAAACATTTTTTCAAACGTAGACCAGTGTAATATGATCCTTTTATGATAAATGTTTTTCCTATATGCATTCATTTTGTTGCGATCCCCCCTGCTGCTGCGCTACAGGAGGTCTCTTACCTTCCTCCAGAGGCCGCTCTGAAGCCTGGGCCTCGCCTACGTTCCATCCGGGACTTGCTCCAGGGCCTGAGAGGCCTAGCTGTGCCTGTGGCTTGCATGCCAGCGTTTGGACTTCCTGTCTGGCGACGCCCTTCTCCTAGGGGCTGGCCCGCAGCTCTCCACCTGACTTATAGGACCAGCGGTGGGCGGTCCTGGCAAGCTCCTCCCAGGGAGTTGCCTTCTACCTCCAGTATTTAAGGACTTTCTGTTCACTTGCAACGGGCCTTCGGATCGGGCTCTACAGTCGTCTGTAACCTTGCCGATCCAGGTCCCCCGGTTTCGCCTATGCCTTGATGGGTTCCTGTCCTGTGTCCCTGCCTAGATGTATGCTCCTGTTCCTGCCAGCCGTAAGGACTTCGGATGTGAGTATCCCAGCATCGGAGTTCCTGTTCGCCTGGATCTTCCCCGCACTCTCCTTCTCAGCGTGGTCCGCGACCAGCCTTCCTGGGCTGTGTAGGGCGCGTCTGGGACAGGGTGGTCCGCGACTCAATCCCACGGGTGGGCTGAGTAGGGCGCCCTGATGGACAGTGCAATGTTCCCGTCCAGCCTTGTCTACAGTGTCTGCTTCAGCCCTTGCCCGGATGTCTTCCTGTCTCTGCCTTGACCTACGTCCTCGTCTGGTTCCTGAGCCTTCTGTCCTGTTGGGCCCTGGAGTGGCCAACAGGAGGGATTCATCCCACGGGCTCTTGAGCTTCTGCCAGCCGAGGGGGCTTCGGATGTGAGTATCCCAGCATCGGAGTTCCTGCTCGCCTGGATCCTCCCTGTGTCTCGCTTCAGCCCTTGTCCTGATGTCTCCGTCTTGCTTCAGCCTGCTTCTGCCCCGTCTGATGTCTTCTGTTTAAGGACTCTGTCTGCCCTCGCCTCTGTCCGGCCTGCTGCCCATTGCCGTTCCCTGCGGCAGGTCCGAAAGGGCCGGGAACAGTCGGAGGACCGTTCATTAGTCAACTTCCCCGTGTTGGCTACCATGGGCGTGCAGGTCCGGCTGAGGGTCGGACTCCCTGCTTCTGTTCCTGCCGTGGCCCAAGGGCTCACCACCACCCGCTTACGACGACCGCGCCCGCGTGTGCTCGTAACACATTTGCATAATATGTAAAACATCAGCATTAGTTTTTCATACAAATATTCAAGTAATGTTCTCATTGACATATCTCAGATGCCCACATGGATTGAAGTGGGAAAAAGTGGAGAATAATCTCCTGTCCAGCCCTACAGACTCTCAGGCCTCATCCTTGCTCTCTATCATCCTTTCAGTCTCCATCTTTCATTCTTTCGTCTATTCCCTTTATTACCCTGGTTCTTTTTGCCATCTTCCTAGTCTTCATTCTTTCCTCTTCTCCAACACTTTCCTCTTAGCCCCGTGCCTTCTTCTTTTTCCCATCACCCCAAGGTCTTCATCGGTCCCCATTACTTTCTTCTCTTCCAGTAATGTCCTTCCTCCTCTCTTAGCACATATCCTCCTGCCTCAGGTTCCCCTCTTTCCACATCACATCCTTTTCAGGTTCTTCCCCTCCACATCTGCTTCAGGCAGGGGCTGTGGAATGTCTTTTTGGTTGAGGGGCCAAGCAAACCAACATCCCCTGCCCCCTCCCTCACTGATTTCTTAATTTACATTTGCATTTAATGTCATTCTTGCTTACATAGTTTACATAATATTCAGGGCTATTTCCAAAAGCAATTTACCTGCATGAAAGGTTACACATGTAAAAGCACTTTTGAAAATTGCCCACACTATATGTGGATGAATGCCAGCATATTGTGGGACTAGGCACCTTTTGCCTGCATTTTTGTAGAGGGATTCCTAGGTGTGGTTAGGCCATTGGAGGCAACAATGTGCATAGCTTTGTATTTTAGAAATAGAGTTACACATGTAAATGTAATATATTATTGTAGCAATTTTCAAAAGCCATTTATCTGAATTAAGTGCATAGGGACAGTAACTTTAAAATGAGTGCATGCTCCCATATATGTGCATATGTGGGAAAAGCACACTTGCAATGGAATTTTAAATTGTCCGCTCAAGTGCACGCGTATTTTATAAAATATGCCTCGTGTGTGTATGTGTGCTCTTAATTTTAAACAGATACACGAGGAAACATTATTTGCGTATATTTCCTTAGGACTTGGCTTTTACATGTGCAAGGGAACACATTTTAAAACATGCACACGTGAAGGAAATGACTAGTTTTACTAATTAGTCCACCAGTTTGCCCAGCCTATCTCTAGGTCATCAAGATCCCCCTGGTTCTTCAGTCTGCACTCCCCCAGTTTACCCAGACCCCTCACTCAAGTCAGTTTTTCGTTATATCAAATTTTATTCAGACTTACACCTGATAAAGAGCCAAAGTAAATATCTGCAGGTAACAGCCCTAGGCGTGCTGCATTCGCCGGTTTTAAAATCAAGTGTATGCACATAAATGTTGCCCGCCCCCATCTGCTCCCTGCCCTCTACTCCTCTCCTTTTTGCTCTCTTTTTTCTGCCCTCACCTCCTCTCTCTTTCTTTCTCTCTTCTCCACTGCCCCCAATTCCTCTCTTTCTCTTCCCCTGCCATCCCCCCAGCTCTGACATCCTTGACATCTCTAAGGCATATATGGACCAGTAGAAGGCAGCAAGGAGCCATTAACTGAGGTGGCTACAGTAGCCACTGCAGAACTTATCTGGCATGGCAGCTTAAAGAAGCAGTAGGATTCCCTGCAGGGAGCAAGCATTTACAGCTCCTCTTGCACGTGCCAGCTCTAACATTGTTCTTCGTCTGTGCCTGTGCTGGGAACAGAACAGGCACATGAGAAGAATGTGGAAGCCAACCTGCTCATGCAGATCAGCTTCCACATCCTTCTTATCTGCCTGTTCTGTTCCCAGCTCAGGCACAGAACAGTGAGCTGGGAATGTTTGCTCCCTGATTGGATCTGCCATTGCCCATAGCCCTGTCAAAAGTTGGTGAGGCCATGGCATGGATGGCCCTCTGCATTCTGACATCTATGGCTTCAGGTGCTCTCCTTTTCCCATCTTCCTACTGTTTCCTTTCCTTTCCTTCCCTCTCCATCTCTTTAGCTTTCTGTTCTTCTCCTTCTCCATTTCGCTCCTTCTTCTTGCTTTCAGGTTCCTCTAATAAGAACATAAGAACATAAGAAATTGCCATGCTGGGTCAGACCAAGGGCCCATCAAGCCCAGCATCCTGTTTCCAACAGAGGCTAAACCAGGCCACAAGAACCTGGCAATTACCCAAACACTAAGAAGATCCCATGCTACTGATGCAATTAATAGCAGTGGCTATTCCCTAAGTAAACTTGATTAATAGCCGTTAATAGACTTCTCCTCCAAGAACTTATCCAAACCTTTTTTGAACCCATCTACACTAACTGCACTAACCACCTCCTCTGGCAACAAATTCCAGAGCTTTATTGTGCGTTGAGTGAAAAATAATTTTCTCTGATTAGTCTTAAATGTGCTACTTGCTAACTTCATGGAATGCCCCCTAGTCCTTCTATTATTCGAAAGTGTAAATAACTGATTCACATCTACTCATTCAAGGCTTCTCATGATCTTAAAGACCTCTATGATATCCCCCCTCAGCCATCTCTTCTCCAAGCTGAACAGCCCTAACCTCTTCAGCTTTTCCTCATAGGGGAGCTGTTCCATTCCCTTTAAGGCTTCTCTGAGTCTCCATACAACTAAAAAAAAGTTAGACAGCTAAATATTTGGAAATACATCATTATAGATGTATAAAATATGCTAATTAAGAGAGTAATTTCCAATAAAATGTATCTGTATAAACCCTAGTTAAGCACATAAATCATCTTTTGAAAATTAACCAGGGCTTTGTGTGGGGAAAAGCATGCATGGAACACAGTTTTGCATGTACTGTTCCCCTAGCAGTAAGTGTTCCAGGGGGCACAGTTGGGACAGGGAAAGCACTTATCCACATTGATTTGCAAAAGTATGAACATAAATGTACATGCAGAAGCAAGCCCTGTGCAGAATTGGCTCTAGGGCAAAAAAGACCCACTGGGCAAAAAAACATCAGTGGCACCCCTCCCCAAATTATCTCTGCCCCCCACAGTCCTTGGCATGAATTAGTCGGGGTGGGGTTTGCACACATGTTTTCTCTACAAGTGAGCGGAAGGGGTGGAGACAGGATGAACCTTCTTCCCCATCCTCTTACTCCCCTTCTCCAGCATCATCTCCCCTGCCCTTTAGCTCCTCAGCTTCCTCACTCTCCTGTCTCTTGCCCCATCCAACATCTTCTTGTGTTTCCTTCTTCAATCATCCTCTCCCCTGAGTCTTATCCAATCTTCAGCATCTTCTCCTCTGCCTTTTAACCTTTCCCCATCCCCAGAATCTTCTCTCTTGCCTTTAAACTACCTCCTATCCCCAGCATTCTTTTCCCTGCCTCTAAACCACCCCCATACCCAGCATCTGCCTTCTGCCTTTCAAGTCCATACTCCCATGTTCCGTCTGCCTCCCCTGGCAAAATACCTGTTGAGCGGTAGAGCCACCACCGCCGCTCCCTCCCATCTGCTATGGCCCTACGAGCAGGTTCAGAACCTGAAGGCCAGCACTTCCTGTATGCTGCTCTTACAATGCATGAGATCAGTAAACAGGAAGAGCCTGCCCATGAGTTTTGAACCTATCATAATAGAGTTAGAACAGATGGGAAGGAGCAGTGGCACGAGCTCCCACTGTTTATTCTGCTCTCCCACCGGGTCTAGGTCTAGGTCTGTGCAGATCCAGGGGCACAATGCGTGACTGCTTAAGAGACCATGCTCAGCCCCACACCCACAGACACCACAGGATGCAGTGCTGATGGTGACCCAGCTGACATACAACCTCCTTCCAAGGTGCCCTAGATGACTACCGAGCTCATCCTACCTAAAAGCCAACAATGGTCCAGTGTACAATTTCAAAATTGCTCCAAGTGATTTTAGCTTGTAGAATATGAACTTCCACTATGATCATAACATCTCACCTGGCTAGATGTTAACAATTTCTCCTATACAATATGTCAATTTCAGAATCTACTATTCATTGTGTAAAATTCTTATGTATTCCAACAGCAGAGAAATTATCATTTTTTCTGTTTTTTTTTTATTTTATCCTTGGTTTAATTACAATTTTACTATTTTATTTACTGTGCATTTAGTTTTAATGATTTAGAGGATAATTTCATTTTACTATATCATGCTGAATGTTTACCTTACTAATCTTGGGGTGGAGGAGTGGGGTGGTGACATTCTTCAAAGATCAATTGTGGCCAATCTACGTAAGACACATGTTTTGGAAAACTGGTTCTGAGCCAGAATTATTACATTTTGAAGCACAGTTTTGTCAGCTTGTGACAAAGTGCAATATATTGTATGCCCTTCTTTGGGAAATTGTTCCTATTTCTGAAACTCAGACATAAAATTGCAAACATATTTCTGGTGATCTGCAACCATTTAAAACAGCCACAGTGGCCAATGTGACACCAATTTTTAAAACGGGCTCCAGGGGTGATTCAGAAAATTATAGACCGATGAACCTGATGTCAGTGCTAGACAAAATGGGAGAAACTATCCATAAAAACAAAATTACTGACCACATAGATAGACATGGTTTAATGGGGGAGACCCAACATGAGGTTTGCAAAGGGAAGTCTTGCCTTACCAATTCACTACATTATTTTGAAAGTGAAAATAAACATGTGAATAAAGGTAAGCTGGGTGATATAGTGTATTTGGATTTTCAGAATGCATTTGACAAAGCCCCTCATGACTACAGCATTGGCATCAGGACCCTGCCTCTAGACTTGGCAATGATGTCTGGCCTGGGTCTGAGCTGAGGACCCAGGCATCGGGACCCTGCCTCCAGGCCAGGCCATGGCCTCAGGCCTGAGTCCAGACCCTGGCTTAGTCCAAGGCCCAGGCATCAAATTTCAGCCACCGAGAGGTGTCAGGACCAGGCCAGGATGCAACGTCAGATTTGATAAATATTGGAGGGGAGTCAGCAGGAAATTTCCCAAACCTTGGCCTTTGTCAGGTCGACCTAGGTTCCAGCATCAGGCCAAAGTCTAGGTCAAGACTGCTCAATCATGTTCGGGCATAGGCCAAAGCCACTTCGGTGGGTCGCAATCTATGCCTAGGTGAGGCCCATGCTTTGGGCCTAGACGGAAGTAATGGAGTTACGTTTGGGAGTAGTCCAAGACCACTGATTTGGTTCTTGGCCTACTTCCTAGGTGAGGCCCTGGCTTCAGGCTTAGGCCTAGGCCCAACCATTGACTTTTTAAAAAAATAGATTTTTAAAACAAAACAAGATTCCGATAAAAATCATTGGAACTTAACTTGTTCAATTTTGAAAACTATCTGAAATGAAATAGGAAATTTTGTCTCATTTCCTATTTCTTTTTTCCCAAAAGTCCATCCCTAGTTCACTCAGACAAATCTGACTGCTATCACTTTTAAGCCAAGTGTGGGGACATATTACCTCTGACTACCATTAAAATCTTTCAACCTTTACCAAAGAAAAGATTCTGGGGTCTCATCCATAGTAGGATCATGAGCATGAAAATTGTGAAAAAAAAAATCTGATCTCATGTTGGTCCACCCATCCTGTTATTCAACTTTCCTGTTTCCAAAAAGCAATGAGTCAGAACTAATATGAGTTATTGCTGCATTACCTGCATTATAATGACAACACCCAAGTTCTATGATGATTGCCTATACAAAATCGGACTTGTTAAGCAGAAGTTTGAACACCTCAGCAAAATATTTCAATGTATGCATCCCTCAATCTTTACTTTAAAAAAATAATTGTCTTGACTTTATAACCCATTCAGGGAGATATGACATAAAATAGTATAAACTTTGTGAGTGTCCCTAAACATGTACAGTATAAACTTCTTTAATAGGTTTGCAAAATAATTTGTCAAATCCACAAATACTCTGTGGTTTTAACTAATTTTTACCTCTTTAAAAAAAGGCAAAAAAACACAATGGAACTATGGAAATTCTCTGATGTATTCCTTGAGAATTATGCAGCAGATCACCAATCCATGTATTTTCCTAGATTGGCTGCAATTTCCACTCGAATACAAGATTAATTGTTGTAAGAAAGTGAGTAAGGTTGATAAAATAGAAGCTTGATTGCTGTTTGGCAGTTTTTGATTTTCCCATCCTCCCACCAATGCCAGACTCATAATTTTTTATATAGACTACTGTCCCTTTAGGGGGATCTGGAAAATAATTATGCATGATAGGAGTCAATTAGTGGCCTCACATAAATGAGGGCAAAATTAACCTTAATTGAAATGTAAAGAAATAGTAGATCAATTATAAGTCATGGAGAAATGGATTAGGCACACTTGCATGCAATTGGCTGGAGAAAATATTGCTTTCTACTAGAGATGGAAGAGAAAGTAAGCAATTTAGGTCAAATTTTGATCATCTGCAAACAGAACAATAATTATGGATCTTTGTGAAAATTATTTCTAATTGGACTGATTGACATTTATACCTTAAACAACAAGATTCTACAAAAAGAGCAACACTAAACTATACATGCATATATACATAAATACAGATTATAATCTGAAGGGTAAGATAAACCACTTAATATTTCATAACAAAAAGTAAGCAAGCAAACAAAACTACAAACAGAGATTCTAAATATGGAGCTGAAAGACTGATTTCACAGAAAAAAGGAAATTTGAATTTACTTGCAGGACACTGGAGGAAAAGGTAGAGACTTTGGTAAGTTTCTCATTATTTTCAATGGCTAACAAAAGCATCCAAAAGCATGCCAGGAAACATTGCCAAAGCTGTCACTATGTCTGCCTCTGTCCAGATGGATACCTTGATCCACAGTGAAGAACCGGTTCAAGGTAAAAGATGTCTGCAGTTTAAATGCCTCAAGAAATGGTGGCAAGAGTGAGAATCCACCTCTTCTTTTAGTTCAGAGTCTGATATTTGTGCCAAGCAAAATGGTAGAAACTATCATAAAGAACAAGATTGCTGAACATTAGGGATGTGCAATCATTTTTCCCGAATTAGGCAATTTCAACAAAATTGCCTAATTCGGAATGGTTCGGGAGAACCGAAAAATGAATTAATTTTTTCCAAAATTTTGGAAAAAATTCGTTTTCGAGTTAGTGTGCACTAGCTCTGCCACGTTAGTGCATACTATTGGGAGTTAGCGAACACTAACTCCCTTTAGTGTGCATTAACCCAAAAATCGGGGGCCCCCCCAAAAAAACCCCAAACGAAATTCCCGCAGGGGGGCCCTGAAATGAAGAACGACATGAAATTCTAACCCGAAGCACATCTCTACCGAACATATATATAAGCATAGTTTAATGGGACAAAGCCAACATGGATTTAGCCAATGAAAGTTTTGCCCATAAATTTATGTGGATAAAGGTAAGCCAGTTGATAGTGTATCTGGATTTTCAGAAAGCATTTGACAAAGACCCTCATGAGAGACTTCTTAGGAAATTAAAAAGTCATGTGATAGGGGGCAGTGCCCTATTGTGGATTGCCAACTGATTAAAAGATAGAAAACAGAGAGTAGGACTAGATGGTAAATTTTCCCAATGAAGAAAGGTGAATAGTAGAGATGTGAATTGGAACTGGAATCGGTTCGGATTCCGGTTCAGATTCACATGTGGGTTTTTTTTCATCGGGCCCGATCGCGGTTTTGTTTATCGGCTGCTCCCGAGCCAATAAACAAAAAACCCACCCCGACCCTTTAAAACTAATCCCTTTGCTTCCCCCCACCCTCCCGACCCCCCCAAAAACATTTTACAGGTAGCTGGTGGTCCAGTTGGGGTCCCGGGAGCGATCTCCCGCTCTCGGGCCGTCGGCTGCCACTAATAAAAATGGCTCCAATGGCCTTTGCCCTTACCATGTGACAGGGTATCCGTGCCATTGGCCGACCCCTGTCACATGGAGGGAGCACTGGATAGCCAGCGCCATCTTTAAAAATGGCGTGGGCCATCCAGTGCTCCTACCTTGTGACAGGGGCCGGCCAATGGCATGGATACCCTGTCACATGGTAAGGGCAAAGGGCCATCGGCGCTATTTTGATTAGTGGCAGCCGACGGCCCGGGAGTGGGAGATCGCTCCCGGGACCCCCACTGGACCACCAGGTACCTGTAAACTCTTTTTTGGGGGGTCGGGAGGGTGGGAGAAGCAAAGGGATTAATTTTAAAGGGTCGGGGTGGGTTTAGGGTTATTTTTGTGTGCTGTTTTTCCCGCTCTCCCCCAAAACGATGAGAACCTCCACGAACAATATCGTGGGGTTTTCCTATTGTTTCGGGGGAGCCCCCGATTTCAGATGATTTTGAAAATATCGACAATATTTTCAGTCGTCTGAAGCCCGATTCACATCCCTAGTGAATAGTGGAGTGTCCCAGGGATCTGTTCTGGGACAACTGCTTTTTAATATATTTAAAAACAACCTGAAAATGGGAACACATTTGCTGATAACACAAAATTATTCAAAGTTAAATCACAAGAGGATTGTAAGAAATTGCAAGAAGACATTGAAAAACTGGGAGACTGGGCATACTACTGGCAAATTAAATGTAATGTGGACAAGTGCAAAGTGATGCACTTGGGAAGAGTAACCCAAATTACGGCTACACAATGCAAGGTTCCACATTAGGAGTCACTACTCAGAAAAAGGATATGGGTGTCATTGTTGAAAATACGTTCAAATCTGCTGTTCAGTGTGCAGCAGCAGCCTAAAAAGCAAATAGAATGCTAGGGATTATTAGGAAAGGAATGGAGAATAAAACAGAAAATATCATAATGCCTCTGTATTGCTCCATTGTGTAACCTCTTCTTGAGTATTGTTTGCAGTTCTGGTCACCACATCTCAAAAAAGATATAGCAAAATTAGTAAAGGTACAGAGAAGGGTGACCAAAATGATAAAAGGGCTGGAACAATTCCCTATGAAGAAATGCTAAATAAGAGATGGCTGAGTGGAGATATGATAGAAGTCTATAAAATAATGAGTGGAATGGAATGAGAAAATGAAAAGTACAAAGACCAGGGGACACACAATTAAGTTACTAGGTAATACATTTAAAACTAATTAGAGAAAATATTTTTTTACTCAATGAAAATTAAGCTCTGGAATTCATTGCCAGAGAAAGTGATGAAAGCTATTAATGTAGCTGCATTTAAAAAAAGCTTTGGACAAGTTCTTGGAGGAAAAGTCCATTAACCATTATTAAGGTGGAGGTGCAGAAATCCACTACTTATTCTTGGGATAAGCAGCTTGAATTATCTGCCCCTTGGGATCTTGCCAGGAACTTGTGAGCTGGATTGACCACTGTTGGAAACAGGATACTGGGCTTGATGGACCTTTGGTCTGACCCAGTATGGCAAGTCTTATGTTCTAATGGGAATATCCCATATGAATGAATAATTATACTCTATGGAGCCAAACTTTAAAAACTTTTTAAGTGGATAAGTAGAACATTTGTTATGCTCAGGCTTGTGGACCCTTGGGCCGACGGAAGGATAGTATACCTTGGAGGAAGATCCGTAGGTTTTCCCTTCGGGTGGCGAGGCAGGAACAGAAGAGGTGACCAACTGACCCTCGGCACTGGAGACAGATGCGACTGTGAAGGCAGATGAAGAGTCGTGACATCAAGGAACGGAGGTGTGTCTTCACCACTGGAAGTCCGCGGTCCCCCCAGGAGGAGCCCGTAGGGACCCGGACTGCTGGGACTTAGGTGGACCTTTGAGAGGTCAAGGAACAGACGTATGGTGCAAGGGTTGTCTAGAACTTCACCCCTGGAAGCCCGCAGTCCCCCTGGGAGGAGCCCATAGGGACCAGGGCTGCTGAGACTTAGGTGGACCCTTGAAGACGATGGTCAGGGAGAGGTCCAAGGTCAAGTGCCAGAGGATCGTCGCTTACCAATCCGAGGTCACACACCGAGGGATCACCACTTGCCACTCCGAAGCCACACACCAGAGAATCACCGCTTGCCAGTCCGAAGTCAATACCAGGAATCACCGCTAGCCAATCCGAAGTCTATACCAGGAAACCAAGACGAAACTGGAACAAGAAGTCAAGACGCTGGAACTCACTGAAGCAAGCACACTCAAACAACTCTCACAGGAGACGTTGCCAAGTCGAGGAATGGTCAGAGGAAGTCTCCTTTTATACTTCCTCTGGCCCTGTGGATAGGAATCAGCTGCAGGCAATTAAAGGGATGAGGTCCCTTTAAATCTAGTGAAGAGGTGCGGCCTCGCACCTAAGGATGGCGGTGGCCATCTTGGATCCGGGCCGCGGAGGAGAGCAGCAGCGGCCGCAAGGGAGGAGCAGGGACGGCTCCGATCCTGGCGGCCAGCCTGAAGGTCCGCGATATCTACACTAAAATCAAAAAAAAGGAGAAACTCTTAAAGAATGAATTCTGAACATTAAAATAGTGTGTGCTATATCATCTGTCTTAAAAACTTCAAGAATTCATGGATATTAATACAAATCATGATACAAGCTGTAAAAATAAATTGCACTGCTGTGAATGAATCTGCATTGGTATGGGCCCATACTTCTAGATCAAGATATAGGACTGCCTTAAGGAGCCACCAATGCAGATTCATTCACAGCAGTGCAATTTATTTTTACAGCTTGTATCATGATTTGTATTAATATCCATGAATTCTTGAAGTTTTTAAGACAGATGATAGAGCACACACTATTTTAATGTTCAGAATTCATTCTTTAAGAGTTTCTCCTTTTTTTTGATTTTAGTGTAGATATCCAGTTAGATATCGCGAGAGCTCGTACGAATTTTATTCTTTTTTATTCTTGGAACTCAAAGTATAGTATAAATTATGTTTTTTATTAGTAGTCATGAATTGTAGGAATTTTAGAGATAGGCGATACAGTATGCATAATCTTCATGATTAAAACATCATGGTTTAAAGTTGATTTCATCTTTATGATTTTGGCGCGAAAATCCAGCTGGATATCGCGAGAACCTGCATAAATAAACGCTATCCGCGGCGTCTTCTCTCTTGACCAGCTAAGTTACGGCTCGTCATTTTAAATGTAAGTACCGCCTCGCATTATTCACACTTACTCCGGTTTGCTTTAGTAGTTAGTAACATTAGCTTTCTTTAGTTATAGTATAAGTCATATGCTTTGTTAGCATAGTTCTGTTAGTAAAATTTAGAGCGAGTTGATAATTTCAAACTGAGTGCTATTTGCGATCACAGCTATCATCTAACAAATAAGAATAAGCCGTTCTATAAGACAACTTTAGGTTTGCCAGTCATTGCCATTTTATGAGTGACATCGCGCAACTTAATAGCAGAGCATTGATTTGAATCGTTCAAGAGTGCTTTATGAATGACATCATGACATTTCTTATCTAATACAGTTGTCATGTACAGAACGGTTTTACTTCAAAGCAGCTATTACATAGCAACACTACGCTGATTAGATCAAGTCTATTTGATTGAGAATACATCGGCACTGAAGGTAGACCCCGTTTAAGTTTTCTATCATTCATCCTTTTTGGTTTTTAATTTTTGTTTTTTTTGTTTTCTTTTCATTTTATTACATTTTCATTTGCATTTTTATTTTTCACTTTCATTCTTTTATTTATTTATTATTTTTTTTGTTCAAATAGGCACAATCAATACAATTTTTCCGCATTGATCAAATCAAGTCCTGGTAAAATGAAGTAAGCATTACATATTATATTTATTATCTTATTACCAGTATTGACTCTATCATTTACACTTTTACATTATCCATGACACAAAGTCACCATCTCCTATCTCTCTGCATAAGAATCTTATCTCTCTGCATAAGAATATTGTTTAGTATTTGCATTAATTTTTTTGTCTGCCATACATGTATGTTTTCTTTTACTGTATTGTATCCATAAGTACACACACACTCTTATACACATATATATGTAGTTGTTTGATTTTATGTCTTTTAACACAAGATAGTTTCATGACACATATATTATTTTTTAAAAAAAATTTTTATGTATGTGATTTTTTTATGTATGTGGTTTAATATTCATATGTATGTGTTTTAATTGTTTGTATGTCCATTTTTAGTTGCCCCTGAGGCAGCTCTGTGCAAGGGAGCGAAACTCGGCCAGAGTCGGGCATTTTAATAAAGGGCTTGTTATCATCCGATTCCTATTGTCGTCACTGTTACACAGCTCACTGGATCGGCTACCGCTTTGTTTTTTGGGTCAGTCCCAGAAGAAGGCCTGAGTATGTTGCTGGCATGATAGGTGCCGTAAGTCAGAGGTGGGCAAACCTTTTTTCACATAGGGTCCCTCTCAGAGCACCAGCTAGGGAGCAGAGGGGAGGGAGTATCCACTCGTAGCTTCAGTACAATCAAAATAACTGAAGACAGCAAATCAACAACAGATAGCACAAAAAAAAAAAGTACAAAAGTACAAAAGTCCTTTCATATAAGAAAAAAACCAAAAAAGCCAAAGGCAAATAAGTATAGCTTCTATGATTCAAGCTCTGGTTAATTCTAGGCTGTACTGTAATGCATTGTACATAGGTTTACCTCAGTTTGTTATGAGCAGATTGCAGTTAGTTCAAAACACGGCTGCCAATATTCTTGGTGTCGTCACTTCTTCTGGGACTGACTTGTGGGCCTCTTGTAACTATGCTACACAACAGGTTGCTCTGGCTGCACCCAGGGAAGTTATACCCTAGGACTGCACTTAAAAAAGAAAAAACAGACACACAAAATTAGAACGTCTGTTGAAGTCTGCTGGCCAGTAAAATGAAGTTGCTCCCATCATATTGTTAAAGGGTCTTTACATAACCAAACAATATTTAAAATGGGTTGGACATAACAGGGGTAAGCCCCCCAAAAATATTTGTTTCCTTTTAGGTTTGAGGTGGGGGTTTAAATTTCATTTTTTTTCCATTTGGTTTTCATTTCATTTAGCGCGCACTATATTGAATTAGTGCATGATAATTTTTTAGTGCACATTAATTTGATTAGGTGCTCACTAAAAAATGTAAATGTAACATGCTATTCTAGCAATTTTCATAAGCCATTTATGTGCATAAAGGGGGCAGATTATCAAAGGGTTATGCGCATAACTTACTCGCGTAACCCCGAAAACCTGCTCCTGCATGCGCCGAGCCTATTTTGCATAGGCTAGGCGACGCGCACAAGCCCCGGGATGCGCGTATGTCCCGGGGCTTTGAAAAAGGGGTGGGAATGGGGCGGGGACGGGGGCAGGATGCCAGTCCAGGGGTGGTCCCGAGTCCTTCAGCACAGCAGCCATGCCAGGGGATGGCGCGCTCCTGAAATAAAGGTAGGGGGGGATTTAGGTAGGACTGGGAGGTGGGTTAGATAGGGGAAGGGAGGGGAAGGAAAATTCCCTCCGACGCTGCTCCGATTTCGGAACGGCCTCGGAGGGAACGGGGAAAGCCATCTGGGCTCCCCTAGGGTTCGGCACGCGCAAGGTGCACAAGTGCGCACCCCCTTGCACGCGCTGACCCAGGATTTTATAACATGCGCGCGGCTGCGAGCGCATTTTATAAAATCGGGCTTACATTTGTGCGCGCTGGGTAGGACGCACAAATGTAGGCTGCGCACGCAGGTTATAAAATCTGCCCCAAAATACGCAAGTAAAACATATGGAAAATTAAATGACATATATTGCAACACTTTTCAAAAGCCTTCTTACATGGATAAAATGCATACACACATATGAAACACAGTTTTAAGCGTGCAAATGCTTTTGAATATTAGACCAATAATAGTGTGTACTAATCAAAGTAAACCAAACCAAACGCCAGGAGTCCCCTAAATAATATTAGCCTTCTATAAAAATATTCCAAAAGAACACAAGCAGGAAGTGCTAGGTGCTTACTGAACAAAGATAACAATTTTGAAGTTAAGACTGGGCACAAGATGTTTTCAACCAATTATAGGATCCTATGTAAAAGCAAATATAACAAAAAAGTATAGTCCATTGGAAATAGCCTACTATGATAGCACCGAGAAATAGTAATCCCTTATTGACATCTCCATATATCATTCTTAAGATTTAGAGCAGCCACTATAAGTGAAGTGCCTGCATATATATATATTCAATTCCAAGCAAGGCACCACCTAGCAATGCTCACAAATTAATGTCAGGTTTTCTAGAATACGACCCACATACAGACGCTGCGTATCAAACTGATCTTTATTCCACCTGTGCCACAGCTTCTGGTGGGCCTCCCTCAGGCACAGACTATTTCCTTGAGAAATCCCTGGGGTGCTGGCCATAATCAAATCTTTACACCATTTAATCTTTGCAATGTATTATGAGCACAAAATTTATACCTTTCTGAGGAGCACACTGTATGTCTCAGCACAGAAGCGATTTATGCACCAGAAAAGACCAAATCAGTCAATCTGACTTGAATCAGGCCAGCATGATTAGAAATGTACCCAAAGAACAGTTCAGCCTCCTCCATTGCTGGAAAAACTTTTCCTATTTCCAAAAGTAGCCAAAACAACATTGCAAGCAATTGGATGAGAATGGCATGTGTCGCCGGCATTTACGCAACTATTTTAAGGGGGTAATTTTCCAAATAGCCCTCTTAGGAAAGTTTGTCAAAAACCCTGCCTTCATTACACCAACTGTCAAAGCAGACTTATGCACACAAGTCCACTTCAAAAATTACCCCACCAAAACTACCCTGCACAAGTTACACCTGCTATTTGGTGCACACAGATATTCCCTGAAAACTTAGGTGCATCCTGAAGGGCTTTATAGTATGGAGGTAATTTTCAAAGCACTTTTGTGCATAAATGTAACATACTATTGTAGCAATTTTCAATACTTATTTATATGCGTAAAGTGCACTTATGTATGTAAAACATTATTGGCAATTCAATGGCATATATTGTGGCATATATTGTAGCAATTTTCAAAAGCCCACTTAAGCCCATTTAAGCGTGTAAATGCTTTTGAAAATCAGGCCTTTAGTGTGTAATTCCAAAACTCTCCTCGACTCCACCCCGAGGAACACCTTCACTCAGTCCTGGTAAAGTCATGCGCAGATAGTCCGTAGAAGTGAAAGTTTTCCCGCGTATGGGGAGTGCCATTCCATAAAAGGTCACTTCTGTGTGCAACACGGTTGTTCACACACAGAAGTTCATTTCAAAATGATCCCTTAGGTGTGCAATTTTTATTAGAGTCTATCTGAATTTAGAAACTGCACACTTATCTGTAAACTGCTATGCTGTGTAAGGTTTTGCCTATAATAGTATCTCAAATCAAAAGAATCAAAGGATTCCAATTAAAGACAGGTACAATTTTTAGCAAATAATCTAAATGCCTTTAATCCACAGAAGTCTAGGTGCCTGTTGCGCCCGTCAGCCGCAGATGCCTGTGGCCTCTCTGTCTCACCTCTTTTCTGCCTTTCTCCGTTCCAATTGGCAAGATGGCTGCCTCCGCTTCCACACGCCAACCGCTCCTGCATCCCCGGACCAACAAGGGCGATTGCGTTCGTCATTTTCCTTCTGGGATCACTTAGGGAATGCGCACGCACTGGCCCTCCTTTTATATACGTCATGGCGGAACCTCGGGGGCATCCCCTCTGCATGATAACATTAGCTCTGGGCATTTAAACTCTAAACTCCATTCCAATTAAGAGTTAGCAAGGATTCGTTCCTGCTGATTTCGCTCAGGTTACAGACGCCTTCGCTCTGTACTCTCTCCGGACGACCCAGGTACCCGCTCCTTGGGGGCCTTGCTACATTCCTGTTTTACCCTTTGGGGTCAGCTTGTTCCAGCTAGGACGCTCTTGGTACCTGCTCCTCGGGGGCCTTGCCTCATCCTGGGCCTCCGCTCCTCGGTGGTCCCTACCTTCCTCATCCTATCACTACAAAGTGAGTATCCCAGCTTCCAGTCTCTCTCTCTCTCACCTTCCTACAGTTTGGATTCACAGCGTACCCCGCTCTGCGGACCACTACCGGATTTACCTCACAGGCTTACTATCTACAGCGTGGATTTGCGGCATACCCCGCTCTGCGGACAACTACCGTATCTACCCTACAGGCCTTCCATCTACAGCATGGATTCATGGCATACCTCACTCTGCGGACCACTACCGGATCCACAGTCTATTGGTGAGAGGTCATCTCCGCAAGTCACGCTGCAGAGTATCAGTGAGAGGACTCCTCTGGGACCACCCTCCTCTGTGCAGAGGTACTCTGCCCGCTCCTCGGGTTATTTCCATTATCGGCTGTATAATAAAGACTCTCTTGACTTCTGTGTGTGTACCATTAGAGCCAGCCTATCTCAGCAAGTCCCCACAGGGCTCCTCCCTGTGGGAGGTTCCATCTCTTGCTACGACCAAGGGCACACAACACCAACAAAACATAACAGTGCCAGAAATCAATATACAATCATTTTCACTCTATTGCCAATCAGAAATTAATTACATCGGCTAAGCCCATTGGATCCTTCCTAGATATAGTCCCTGTAGCAATTGTCAAAGGAGAAGCCCGAAAACAGGCATCCCGTCGGGCTGCAGTTATAAACGGAACATTAGAGGAAGGCATGTTTCCTTTCCAGCTTAAGAAAGCATTTTCAGATTTTTCACACTTCTCTGGATTGCAACCCATTTTCCACCTCCCATTTATTAGGAAACTAATCAAGAGAATGGCGGAGCAGCAACTTTCTGAATTCATAGAAGATAATAACATCCTGACAGCTAATCAAACTGGGTTTCAGCAAGAACATAGTACAGAGACTGCAATTCTAGCAGTAACTAATAACTTAGGAGAAATCTAGACTTAGGAAAAGAATGTGCCTAGATCTCATTACACTTCTTGGTGGCCTTTGATACCTTTAATCTTAGAATGATGGTCTCTTGGTTTAAAGAGATTGGTGTCAGGGACAAAGCGCTCACCCGTTAGCCTCATTTTTACTGCTAAGAACTCAGCAAGTGTGCTGGAGGAGCATCATCTCCCAGAAACAGGCAGAATGGTGAATAAAATGGAAAATGTTATAATGCCTCTGTATTGCTCCATGGTGAGACTGCACCTTGAGTACTGTGTACAATTCTGGTTGCCGCATCTCAAAAAAGATATAACTGCGATGGAGAAGGTACAGAGAAGGGCAACCAAAATGATAAGGGGAATGGAACAGCTCCCCTATGAGGAAAGACTAAAGAGGTTAGGGCTGATGAGCTTGGAGAAGAGACGGCTGAGGGGGAATATGATAGAGGTGTTTAAAATCATGAGAGGTCTAGAATGGGTAAATGTGAATTGGTTATTTACTCTTTCAGATAATAGAAGGACTAGGGGGCACTCAATGAAGTTAGCAAATAGCACATTTAAAAGTAATCAGAGAAAATTCTTTTTCACTCATCGCACAATTAAGCTCTGGAATTTGTTGCCAGAGGATGTGGTTAGTGCAGTTGGCGTAGCTGGGTTTAAAAAAGGTTTGGGTAAGTTTTTGGAAGAGAAGTTCATTAACTCCTATTACTCAAGTTGACTTAGGGAATAGCCACTGCTATTACTGGCATCAGTAGCATGGGATCTTCTTGGTATTTGGGTACTTGCCAGATACTTGTAGCCTGGATTGGCCACTGTTGGAAACAGGATGCTGGGCTTGATGGACCCTTGATCTGACCCAGTATGGCATGTCTTATATTCTTATGATCTCAGGGGTCCCACAGAGATCTATACTTTCCCCGGTTTTTCTTAATATCTACATGGCTCCTCTTGCTGCCTTGATCGAGTTTTGGGAGTCTCTCATATGTCATATTTGCTGATGACAATACAAATTAACTATTCTTTAGACTTTTATCGGTCTGAATCTATAGTGAAAGTGAACCTTGCCTACAGACTGTTAAACAACAGACTAAAGTTAAATAATAAACAGAACTTTTCAAGCTAAACCAGTTACATTGGCAACTTGACTGCCCGCAGTTGCAGACCTACTCCATACTCCATATCTCCAAGTTGTGACATTCAAGGGTCGATTTTAAGACCCGAACATGCGAGATCCATTTGTGCATGGTTCCCGATGCGTGCTCATGGACGAGCCAATTTTATAACATGCTCCAATTAAGAAGCAGACTGGGAGGGAACTTCCTATACCCCTATCTAACCTTCCTACTTTTTCCCTCTCCTCTCTGACCCTGTACCCCCTATCTATTAGAATTTTTTTATTTTGTACCTTACTGCTCCTTCAGAGCAGCAGTAGACTGCATGCGCTGGCCGGCTGCCAGCGCGCACTTCCCTGGTACAGTGTCTAATGGTACTGTCCTGGCCCGCCCCCGCCCTGCCCCGCCTAGGCCCCACCTCCAGTCCACCCCTTTCTTTGGGCCCAGCACTTTGGCACTTAACAGGGATTACACACATGGCAGGGCCCTTTGTAAGATGCGCAAGGTGCATGCAAGCCCAGGCCGCGCGCATAACCCCCGTTTTTTATGAGAGCGGGCTTTTTAAAATTGGGCCATTAGTTTCTTGAAGTATGACTTGATCCTGCACTGACTATGGGGAAACATATCAATACAGTAATGAAAGCTAGTTTTTTTCATTTGTGGAACGTAAGATATCCGCATTCTTAATTAGACAATGAGACAGACAGAGAGGTATATAGATGAGACTTTCAGGGACCTAGTAGCCAAGTCCCAACTTCAGACTGGCAGCCCTGGTGCTGCCTTGGAGGAAGAAGGTCTCATGATTGGAGGGCATCAACCGAGTGCAGCAGGAAAGGATCCTGTAGCAAGGACCTGCTCTCCAGGTGATGCATTGTCCTTTCGCACCGAGGATATCTCCCCAAGGCCTACTGCCCAGGAGGGAAGGGTTAGGTTGGCCATCATAGTTGGTGATTCGATTATTAGGAATGTAGATAGCTGGGTGGCTGGTGGGCGTGAGGATCGCCTGGTAACATGCCTACCTGGTGCGAAGGTGGCGGACCTCACGCGTCACCTAGATAGGATTTTAGACAGTGCTGGGGAGGAGCCGGCTGTCATGGTACACGTGGGCACCAATGACATAGGAAAATGTGGGAGGGGGGTTCTGGAAGCCAAATTTAGGCTCTTAGGTAGAAAGCTTAAACCCAGAACCTCCAGGGTAGCATTCTCTGAAATGCTCCCTATTCCATACGCAGGTCACCAGAGGCAGGCAGAGCTCCGGAGCCTCAATGCGTGGATGAGACGATGGTGCAAGGAAGAGGGATTCAGTTTTGTTAGGAACTGGGGAACCTTTTGGGGAAGGGGGATTCTCTTCCAAAGGGATGGGCTCCACCTTAATCAGGGTGGAACCAGACTGCTGGTGCTAACCTTTAAAAAGGAGATAGAGCAGTTTTTAAACTAGAACAAAGGGGAAAGCCGAAAGTCACTCAGCAGCGCATGGTTCGGAGAGAGGTATCTTCAAAGGATTCTAATGATGCATTAGAATAGGGCATCCCAACAGTGAGGTTCCAATAATAAGAAAAATAGTCCAAGTACCTGTAACTAAAAACTTACCTGAGCTAAAAAAATTCTAACTTATCCCTATCAATTAAAAAGCAGAATGAAATACAAACAAAAAACAAACTTTGAAATGTTTGTATGCTAATGCCAGAAGTCTAAGAAATAAGATGGGAGAATTAGAATGTACAGCAGTGAATGATGACATAGACTTAATTGGTATCTCAGAGACATGGTGGAAGGAGGACAACCAATGGGACAGTGCTATACTGGGGTACAAATTATATCACAATGACAGAGAGGAGCACCCGGGAGGCGGTGTGGTGCTTTATGTCCGGAATGGCATAGAGTCCAACAGGATAAACATCCTGCATGAGACTAAATGCAAAATTGAATCTTTATGGGTAGAAATCCCTTGTGTGTCGGGAAAGACTATAGTGATACGAGTATACTACCATCCACCTGGTCAAGATGGTGAGACAGACAGTGAAATGCTAAGAGAAATTAGGGAAGTTAACCAAATTGGTAGTGCGGTAATAATGGGAGACTTCAATTACCCCAATATTGACTGAGTAAATTTATCATCAGGACACGCTAGACAGATAACGTTCCTGAATGGAATAAATGATAGCTTTATGGAGCAATTGGTTCAGGAACCGACGAGAGAGGGAGCAATTTTAGATCTAATTCTCAGTGGAGCACAGGATTTGGTGAGAGTGGTAATGGTGGTAGGGCCGCTTGGCAATAGTGATCATAATATGATCAAATTTGAATTAATAACTGGAGGAGGCGGGAGAGGAGAGGAAAGACCTTGTTACCGGGGGTGAGGATCCCAGCCCCTACGGACTCGCTCCACCTCATTTTGACGTCACTTCATTGCGACTTGTCTGCCGCTATAAATTTGCCGCTGCTGGAGTTTAAATTTGAGGCGGGAGAGGAGAGGAAAGACCTTGTTACCGGGGGTGAGGATCCCGGCCCCTACGGACTCGCTCCACCTCATTTTGACGTCACTTCATTGCGACTTGTCTGCCGCTATAAATTTGCCGCTGCTGGAGTTTAAATTTGAGGCGGGAGAGGAGAGGAAAGACCTTGTTACCGGGGGTGAGGATCCCGGCCCCTACGGACTCGCTCCACCTCATTTTGACGTCACTTCATTGCGACTTGTCTGCCGCTATAAATTTGCCGCTGCTGGAGTTTAAATTTGAGGCGGGAGAGGAGAGGAAAGACCTTGTTACCGGGGGTGAGGATCCCGGCCCCTACGGACTCGCTCCACCTCATTTTGACGTCACTTCATTACGACTTGTCTGCCGCTATAAATTTGCCGCTGCTGGAGTTTAAATTTGAGGCGGGATAGGAGAGAAAAGACCTTGTTACCGGGAGTGAGGATCCCGGCCCCTACGGACTCGCTCCACCTCATTTTGAAGTCACTTCATTGCGACTTGTCTGCCGATATAAATTTGCCATTGCAGCGGCGCTCAGCGTCCGCCGGCGCGACGTCTAAGCCGCGCGCGTCGAAGGGACGCGTGACTTATTTCCAACTTGGTTCCGAGTAGGTGAAGAAGGCGAAGACATTTAAATAACTTCTTGAATCCTCTATTGCTCTCGCTTCCACCTATGGACTATAGGAGTTGTGGTAAGAAGACCGGCTGGTAGGTCCCTCTTATTTTCTTTGTTTAAACTAATATGCCACATACTAAGCGAAAGGGACGCCTACGCATGGATTCCTCTACTCCAGCGTCGACTTTCCCAACGCAGCAATTAATTGAGGGTTTCTTTACCCCGGCAGCAGCTTCAACGCCGGGAGCTAAGTCCGCTGAGGGTATTGGGGAGGAGCAAAACCATACCCTCCTGGACACACAGATCTCATTAAGCCCCGGAGCACCTCAAACCCCTTCTCCCCCTACCCTGGGTTACCTTCAAGGTGCTGTTCAAGGGGAACAGCCAATGGCTAGTGGACCTTTGAACTTAGAGGGAGCACCTGAAAAGGTCCAAGTGGGAAATAGTTTAACAACAGAAGGGGGTGGAGGGAACTTGGCAAAAGAAATCAATGCGATTTCGGATGTTTGTCAAGAAGGAGGGTTGTTGTTTGATCTCACTATAGAAAAAATAACACAGCCAGAAGTGATTACGCTTGAAGCTATATGGAAGGCTTTGATGACTATGGAAAAGTCAATATCATCGTTAACCAAGGTTATAACTGAATCTCAGAATAAAGTACACAACATTGATTCCCTAGTAAAAACTCATGAGACAAAATTAAACGAATTGACTAGTCAAATAACAACAGTGAAGGAAGTACAAGTTAATTTAATTAAATCAGATGAGACAATGAGAAGAAACTATGAAAAAATAGAAAATAGAATGCACTATTTGAATCTGCGCATATTAAATTTTCCATGTCTGAAACTAATTTCACCTAGAGAACAATTTAAAAAGTATCTGATGGATATACTTTTAATATCTCCTGATAAACTTCCAATTTTTTCAAAAGTGTATTTTGCCTCGAAAAAGAATAGAAATGGTGCCAAAATATCAGATGTAAATTTAGAAGAAGAGTTAACTGCCTTTCTTGAGGCACCTACAGAAGAACAAACTGAGTTTAGAGGAACACTGTTGATATCCTTTGTTCATGAGACAGATAGAGATTCTATTTTGAGAATGTTTCTTCGAAATAGAAATAAATTATACCTTGGCCAGAAAATATGGGTATACCCAGATGTAACAAAAGATACACAGATAAGAAGGAAAAAGTTTGTGGATATGTTACAAGAAGCAAAATCATTTGGGATTCAACTGGCTATTAGATACCCGTGTAAATGTATGTTTACATATAAGGATAATAAGTATATCTTTTATGATCCTTTTCAATTAAGAACCTTTATTAATAAATGTAAGAGTGAGATAAACAACACCTAATCCTTGAGGAGATAGAAGGACAAAAGCTGCAAACTCTTCTTCTTTTTTGGTTAGTAGATTGTTTACTTATATAAGTTGCTCCTGTTAAACTCCTGAGTCCTTTTATATTTCTTTATAAAGAATGATGTTACAGAGGAAGTTTATATAAACTGTTTTTGTTTATGTTTATTTTGTATGTATTAAGAGATAAACTTTTTGTCTGAATGTAAAGGAAAATGATAAATAAAGAATTAAAAAAAAAAAATTAATAACTGGAAGATGAACAGTATGCAAATCCACTGCTCTCGTGCTAAACTTTCAAAAGGGAAACTTTGATAAAATGAGAAAAATTGTAGAAAAAAACTGAAAGGAGCAGCTACAAAAGTAAAAAGTGTGCAAGAGGCGTGGTCATTGTTAAAAAAAACCTTCTAGAAGCACAGTCCAGATGTATTCCACACATTAAGAAAGGTGGAAAGAAGGCAAAACGATTACCGGCATGGTTAAAAGGGGAGGTGAAAGAAGCTATTTTAGCCAAAAGATCTTCATTCAAAAATTGGAAGAAGGATTCAACAGAAGAAAATAGCATAATGCATAAACGTTGGCAAGTTAAATGTAAGACATTGATAAGACAGGCTAAGAGAGAATTTGAAAATAAGTTGGCCGTAGAGGCAAAACCTCACAGTAAAAACTTTAAAAAATATATCCGAAGCAGAAAGCCTGTGAGAGAGTCAGTTGGACCGTTAGATGACTGAGGGGTTAAAGGAGCACTTAGAGAAGATAAGGCCATCACGGAAAGATTAAATGATTTCTTTGCTTTGGTGTTTATTAAAGAGGATGTTGGAGAGGTACCCGTACCGGAGAAGGTTTTAATGGGTAGTGATTCAGATGGACTGAACCAAATCACGGTGACCCTAGAAGATGTGGTAGACCTGTTTGACAAACTGAAGAGTAGTAAATCACCTGGACCGGATGGTATATACCCCAGAGTTCTGAAGGAACAAAAAAATGAAATTTCAGACCTATTAGTAAAAATTTGTAACCTATCATTAAAATCATCCATTGAACCTGAAGACTGGAGGATAGCTAATATAACCCCAATATTTAAAAAGGGCTCCAGGGGTGATCCTGGAAACTACAGACTGGTTAGCCTGACATCAGTGCCAGGAAAAATAGTGGAAAGTGTTCTAAACATTAAAATCACAGATCATATAGAAAGACATGGTTTAATGGAACAAAGTCAGCATGGATTTACCCAAGGCAAGTCTTGCCTCACAAATCTGTTTCACTTTTTTGAAGGAGTTAATAAACATGTGGAAAAAGGTGAACCGGTAGATGTAGTATACTTGGAATTTCAGAAGGCGTTTGACAAAATTCCTCATGAGAGGCTTCTAGGAAAAGTAAAAAGTCATGGGATAGGTGGCGATGTCCTTTCATGGATTGCAAACTGGCTAAAAGAAAGGAAACAGAGAGTAGGATTAAATGGACAATTTTCTCAGTGGAAGGGAGTGGGCAGTTGAATGCCTCAGGGATATGTATTGGGACCCTTACTTTTCAATATATTTATAAATGATCTGGAAAGAAATACGACGAGTGAGATAATCAAATTTGCAGATGATATAAAATTGTTCAGAGTAGTTAAATCACAAGCAGATTGTAATAAATTGCAGGAAGACCTTGTGAGACTGGAAAATTGGGCATCAAAATGGCAGATGAAATTTAATGTGGATAAGTGCAAGGTGATGCATATAGGGAAAAATAACTCATGCTATAGTTATACAATGTTAGGTTTCATATTAGATGCTACAACCCAAGAAAGAGATCTAGGCATCATAGTGGATAACACATTGAAATAGTCAGTTCAGTGTGCTGCGGCAGTCAAAAAAGCAAACAGAATGTTGGGAATTATTAGAAAGGGAATGGTGAATAAAACGGAAATGTCATAATGCCTCTGTATTGCTCCATGGTGAGACCCCACCTTGAATACTGTGTACAATTCTGGTCGCCGCATCTCAAAAAAGATATAATTGCGATGGAGAAGGTACAGAGAAGGGCTACCAAAATGATAAGGGGAATGGAACAGCTCCCCTATGAGGAAAGACTAAAGAGGTTAGGACTTTTCAGCTTGGAGAAGAGATGGCTGAGGGGGGATATGATAGAGGTGTTTAAAATCATGAGAGGTCTAGAACGGGTAGATGTGAATCGGTTATTTACTCTTTCGGATAATAGAAAGACTAGGGGGCACTCCATGAAGTTAGCATGTGGCACATTTAAAACTAATTGGAGAAATTAAACTCTGGAATTTGTTGCCAGAGGATGTGGTTAGTGCAGTTAGTATAGCTGTGTTTTAAAAAGGATTGGATAAGTTCTTGGAGGAGAAGTCCATTACCTGCTATTAAGTTCACTTAGAGAATAGCCACTGCCATTAGCAATGGTAACATGGAATAGACTTAGTTTTTGGGTTCTTGCCAGGTTCTTATAGCCTGGATTGACCACTGTTGGAAACAGGATGCTGGGCTTGTTGGACCCTTGGTCTGATCCAGTATGGCATGTTCTTATGATCTTCTGACATATATTGACTATTGAATTTCTCTACTTACTGGTCTCCCAAAATATCAAATACATAAGCTCTAATTGATTCAAAATGCTGCTGCTCACCTGATTACTAATGTCAATAGGGCAGAACCATATAGCCTAAACTCGAGGCCTCCTCCATTGATTGCCTGTTGCCTATAGATTAGAATTTAAGTTGTTCTGTGTCTATTCAGTGTTCTTCATAATAGTGCACCACTCTCTGTCTTACTAAGGTTATTTCCTGTTATCAGCCTAGTCAGGCTCTGTACTCCACACAGCAAACATTACTTTCCATTGCCAGAGTTAAATTAGCAGAACTGAGGCAAAGGGTATTTTTGTGTGCTGGCCCTACTTCATGGAATGTATTTACCATTGAATCTTAGATGTTGCATGATTAATTTGAATTACGGAAGCACTGTGAAACCAGATTATTTTTTCAGCGCTTTTGCATACTTTTATTCTTTGTAAAGTTACTGTTGTGTTTTTTATTATTTATTTTTTCGTTGTACACTGCCTTGTGGGCTTTGGAAAGAGGTCGTTTATAAATTGAATGAATAAATGAATAGATCTTTTAGATCATGAATCCCTTTGGTGGATTACGTCACAATCTAAGGAATCAGTGAAATACCTTTCTACACTGAGGCCTTATGCTTTTCCCCCAGTTGAGAGGGTATGGGCCCCAGGGACCCCCCCAGTAAAACAGGCATAGGCACCAGTGAGAAATGACCTTGTTGGCATTCAGCCAAGAATATGCAAGACTAGGGAAGAATTGCCTCCTCTAGTCAGACTTAAGCACCTCACATGGAGGCAGGTTCTCTGCGCTTCCCAGGCCCTCCCCACCAAACCCTAGCACACTCATGCATGCAAGCTAGCAAAGATCCCTCTCCTCTGAATTTTTCAGCCTATTCATCACTATGACACTATGCTGTAAGCGAATGCAATCAGGAAACAATCTCTATACCCTTGACCCAATGTGGTGATGAGATTATAATTATGGATCAAAGCATTTATGGAATACATAGGCAGGGGTGGGGGTGGGTTAAATAGGGGAAGGGAGGGGAAGGTGGAGGGAGGCGGTAGGAAAGTCCCCTCTTGAGGCCGCACTGATTTCGGAGTGGCCTCGGAGGGAACGGAGGCAGGCTGCGCGGCTTGGCACATGCAAGTTGCACAATTGTGCACACCCTTGCACACGCCAACCCTGCATTTTATAGCATGTGTGCGGCAGCGCGCGCATGTTATAAAATCGGGCGTAGATTTGTTCGCGCTGGCTTGCGTGAACAAATCTACGCCCGCATGTAGATTGTAAAATCTGCCCCAATATGTAATAGTGCTTATCAATTATGTTCAATAAATAAAAGGAGGTGTTTTAGACTAATGATTAAATATCACCAAGAAAACTATTTGGTTATCCATCTTGGCATCTGAAGTCTTTTCCTCCTAAACAATAAATAATAAAAAATGAATAAAAATTCTTTATGCATAAAAATAAAAAAATTATTGATCTTATGACACATGGTGTATTTATTAAGAAATATTAGTGTGGTTTTTGTTACACTGATCTGCTCCTTTTCCTTCTGTCCTAGTACAGAGAGATCATTTTAGGATACTGAACATGCAAACCTGCCAGATCAAAATATATTCAGATTTCTGAGTTATTTTAAATAATGACCATCTTTATTTGTACTATTAGAACCTACCCTGTAACATATCCTCGTCTTAATTTACACAAGTTAATAATGAACACCAGTAGAGTAACCCAGAGTCACATCCATAAAGAATATTGTTCATACATTTGTTCAAATATCCCATTTTTATCTTTACTGGGTTACTACTTTAGACAGTAGCCATATTCATTAAACAGGGGATATTTTATCATTTACTTTGTTGTAAACTCTCTTTGAGCTGCCTGGCTTTCTTATTAGAATATGAAGACTTGCTTGTGTTCTCAGAAGATGACTGTAAGGGGGATAAGATATTAGGCTTTTTTCTCCTTCTGTCATGCACATACAAATCCCCATAGGTATTATTTTAGGCCCATCATGGAGATTTAAAAGCTAAATTGTCTCCAAATACTGTGTGAATGCTACAGACATGGCTGAATGCTGGATCTTCCCAAGCAGGAAGGTTTCAGACCTCAATGAGTCCCTGGATCCATGTTGCAGTCACCACATGCTGTGGAGTGTGAGAGACTCACAGGTGGCTGACCTCCGAGTCTGCAACAGAAATTCGCACTGTCTGGCTCAGAGCTGTGAACAGAGCCTTTGCCCAGCTGGAAAAAAGGAAGAAAGTTGAAAAACATGGAGGGAAATGATATGTGAATTCTAGGGACCCTGCAATCCAGAACAGGTTGTCCCCAATAAAATGTTAAGGCTGTATACTGAAACAACATATGAATTAATTATGCCATTTCCCTGGTTGATATTATGGATTGAAAGTATTAACAATTTCTTTAACACTGTAGCTCTTTTCTCCCACAAGAGTAAAAATAAATCATCCTAATTTCTTTTTAGATGTAGATGTTATAAACCTGCTAGCTATTAACAATAGCAGTTTTTGATATGGGTAAGCCACTACTAACTAACTGACCTGGAACTGAAATGACTTATCTTTCAGGAGAAGTCAGAAATGTAAGATGTAAGAAATGCTTAGAAGTTTAAGGTGACGGTCAGATTGTCTTTTTCTAAAGATTATTTTTAAACTATCTTTATAGAAGTTTTGCAAATAACCAAATTGTGCCACGCTGTATGATGGACAAGCCATGAGTAGGCCTGTATCCCCTTCCAATTCATCCCCAAGGAAGCACAGACGCCCTGCTTCATTCCTCACCACGCCTCGAGATATGGGAAGGTCTGCCTCTCCATGAGGAGCCACAGATGGCCTGCCTCATTCTGAAGAGCCACTAATGACCCAACCTCCCTGCCTTAGCTGAGCCCTGAGGAATCACAGGGAAGCCCGCCCCTTCCCCTTGCCTTTTCCAAAGAGCATTGGGAAAGCCCTGCTTCTGCCTTTGCCTGGCCCTAAGGAGCTATGGAAGACCTACGTCCCTGCCCTCCTGACGCAAAGAAGCTATGGGTTTTACCTACTTGCCTCCCTTCCCATCCAGCCCTAAGGAACCTGGGAAGGCTTGCCTCTTTTTCCAGCTGCGCAATACTGAGAATTTGCAGGAAAACCCGCCTCCCTCCTTGCCCATCCCATCCCCTGAAACACTCCTTCCAAGAACCCAGACGGCCACAGATTCCCAGCAAAGCATTTACAGCCGCTGAAGGAACAGGCGAGCCTTCCCATGGCTGAAGTACCAGTCTGAACCGAGGTTGATATTTTTGAAATTACAGTGTTTCTTATTTTCAAATGAACTGAATACAACATATTTAGGTGAAAAATATTCTTTTTTTTTTTTCAATGAACATAGTAGTGCCAGTTTTTTTTTTATCTGAAAAATGAAGTAATTCCAACTAATGGAAGCCCCCAAAAAAGGTCAAGTTATAAATAATCCGTCTATAAATTTTGTTTAGGTAGCATTCCATAATTTTGATTTTTGGTAAGTTCATGTTAGAAAGGACTGACCATCCTCAAATTATAAGTGAACATACAGGCCAACACTGTATACAGAAATATATATATATATAGTAGCAACTGTACCCGTTCTAAGCCCGGGCAGTGAGCCTTTTTATTGGCACATATGCTCTTGTATGGAAGCGTTAGCTGAAAAGGAAAAACTAAATTATTTTCACCCAGGGCAAGGGTCATGGAGGC
Source organism: Rhinatrema bivittatum (assembly GCF_901001135.1). Taxonomy (NCBI): domain Eukaryota; kingdom Metazoa; phylum Chordata; class Amphibia; order Gymnophiona; family Rhinatrematidae; genus Rhinatrema; species Rhinatrema bivittatum. Next base: position 499,479,799 of record NC_042616.1, read on the forward strand.
ACATTTGCTAAAGCCAGGGCTGGCAAAGTTTATTTACCAAGCTGTCTCTCGCATTCCCCCACAACCTCTCTCCTCTCTCACACACACATTCTCTCTCACCGTCATCCCCCTCCCTTCATATAGGCTCCATCTCTCTGAAACCCACACTCAAGCATCCCCCCACCCTCTCTTACCTCCCATGCTCTCTCTCACACCCTCCCCACCCCCTCTTGCCAACCATGCTGTCACCCCCCCCCCCTCTCTCACACACACATTCTCTCTCACTGGCATCCGCCCCCCCATGCTATCTCTCACACCCTGCTCTCTCTCACCCTCACCGACACACATTCTCTCTCACCGGCATCCCCCTCCCCTCATATAGGCTCCCTCTCTCTGAAACCCACAATCAAGCATCCCCCCACCCACCCTCTCTTACCTCCCATGCTCTCTCTCACAACCTCCCCACCACCCTCTTACCAACCATGCTCTCTGTCACCCCCCTCTCTCACACACACACATTCTCTCACACAGGTATCCCCCCATGCTCTCTCTCACACCCTCCTGCTCTCTCTCACCCTCCCCTCCCCGACACACATTCTCACTCACTGGCATGCCGCGGGACCTGTGCCGTTTGCAACGAAGATGAAGGCCCTGCGCGCCATTCGCGGTGAAGATGAAGGCCCAGCGCGCCATTCGCAGCACACAGGGGCCTTCCCTTTTTGCCGCGAATGGCGCGCAGGGCCTTCATCTTCGCCACAATCGGAGCATGTTCCACCAGACGAGCTCCGTTCGCAGCACGCCAGGGTCTCCTCTGCTATTTTCTGCCTGTCCCGTGACGGCCGCTGTTCTTACGGTTTTGAATAGTCTTCCGGCGAGGGAGGAAATGGCGAGGTGAGGGAGGAAATCTGTGGGAAGGAGGAATTCTGTGCCAAATCTGCATTCCGCAGTAGCGCTGAATTCCCACAGGAGTAGCTCTTGTAGCTGGTGTTGTGACATGGCCGCTGTATGGCGTGTTTGAGCCTCCAAGGTGGCCAGGGAGCCACCTGCGCCATCTATTGGCGGGCTGGGGAACATGCACGAGCACTGACGGACACACTACCAAGCCTGATATATTATGGATACATGTGAGAATATGAGGCTGCTGCAATAGTTATTTCCTAGCTCTATATTAGAGAGAGACACCTAGAGGAGACCTGGATTTTTGTGCTGAAAGTCTGAGAAAGAGCGTGACCTTTTGAGTTCTCTTTCTTTTTAAAAATAAAAACCCGTTTCAATAGGATAAGGATTTGGGGAGCTTGGAGAGACTTCCTAATTGATTCATCTTTTTGAAAATAAGTGTTTTCATTCTGGAATTTCATTTGAAAGGAAGTTTATCTACCCTTCCGTTCCCATTTCTGCTACAGGAGCTGAATTCTTTCAGCCCAGCTCCCCAAGGTAAAAGAGACACAGTGTCTTTGCAACCGAACTGTTTGCTGAAGAGAGGCTGCCCATAGGCTCATGAGGAGAAAAGGGAGAAAGAAGAAGAAATGGCACCATCAATAGAGAAACCTAAAGAGAGCAGTGAAAGCAGAAAAAGGATTAGATCAGAGCATCAGCAAAAATTCAGGTACTAAAGAGGGAACTTTAAATAGGAAGGTGTATCCTGGCAGTCCCCGATTTCAAGAGAGAGATATCTGGGACCCCCAGAATAGGACTAAACTGTTAATGACTGAAGCATTTATTTATGGACTATGAATGTTCCAAGGAGAAAGTGTATTATGTGTCCGACTGCTCATACTGAGCAAGTGTTTTAGTAAAGGCTTTATGCTGGAACAATATGTATGTGTTCTGGTTTCTATTCACTTGGAGACAGACTCATGCAACATCCAGGCAAAGGGGAAAGGCAAGCAGGGAGGAAGAATCTGAAGAGGAGATAAGGAGGAAGAGAAGATAGGAGAAGGAGCAGGAGACGGGAACAGAAAGAGAAGGGAGCGAAAATATTAAAATATCCACGCTGAAGGAAAACAACAAATAAGGGAGAGAACTTAAACAGAAACAAAAAAAGGACACCAGAGGGAGAAAACAACAACAAAAAAAAAACGGAACAGAAACAAGAATAGAGCATTTTCAAAAAGAGACACCCTAAGCAGAAAATTTAAGTCAGAGACAGCAGATTGGAAACTATTTTATTATCTGACAGAGAACATTAATAACATCAGTTTAAAATACCCTGAAACCAAGTTCAAAGTCTCTGATCTGGACATGTCTTTCACACAGAAGTTAAATGTTGATAACAGCTGGATTTTGATGCCTGATTTCATGTTTTGTTTTGTTTTTCTGGTGCATACCGGTAATTAATTCTCTTCTGTACAGGACATACCCACCAGCCCCGAGCTTTTTGTACTGCGTTTGAAATATAGTGTGGTGATAAAATTTAAAGGTATATTTTGGCAGTAGATTGCTATAATATTTCATAGGGACAGTCCAGACAACAGCCCCTTCACCCGCCAATGAACCGCTTGATCACAGTTGGCAGTACCGTGAACCAAGTGCCCCAGATTGGCCCACCAGAAATCTGGCAATCTTACTCTAACCCAAATGCAACTATAAATGGTGTTCAGACACTCAAATTTATTGTTGGGTAAAAGAAAGAAGCCCATGAAGGGCTCCATTAGAATCAGCGGGCGGGGGAGGCAGCACGGTAATTGTTTGCACCGGGGCAGCAGAACTGGAAGCACCAGCCCTGTGCATTCCAAGCCTTACCCTGGGTCACATGGAAGGTTAACATGTTCCGTCCGAGTTACCAGAAAGTCCAGATCACAGCAGGGCTTAAGCTGCCCCTGTCCCTGTCAGCTGAAGGATTGCAAGGCACAGGAGGTTTTACTAGGGAAACGAAAAGTCTTTAGTGCAAAATAAGAAATCTCAACAGGCACCAAAACTGCCTTTTTATCACACATGTCTTGTCAAGAAGACAATATGAAAATGCAATGGCTCTGATGGTAGATAAAGTGGAAAATATCGTGGAGAAAGTATTTCTGCTCATAACATTTTAGAACTTTATTTTTTTCTGAAGGAGGTGGATTCTTTCCCCTTCAACTAAATAACTGACATGAGGGGGTCTATCCACATTCTGATGGCTGACTAGCTTCATACCGGACCGTATCCTTCTGTAACATTGAAAAGGGCTATAGTGGGGATGGAGAGAAGGCAGTATGGGGGAAGTAATGAGGAATAGGCTAAAAAACGTCAGAATTTCCTCCTTGCATAGCTGAAGGAACTGCTAAGGGCCTGATTTAAAAAAGCATTTACTGGAGTAAAACTAGATTTTTACTTTTGCAAATTGCTACAATAGTGGTTACCTTTATGCGCATAGCTCCTTTCGAAACTTACCTCCCATAATTCTCTGCTGGAATCCTTGGTATGAACCACTAAAATGATCACACAAACTTGTAATGCAAACTTCTTGAACCAAGAATGATTCTTTTTTTCAAAATATTTTTACTTTTTGTTTCTTGCATGCTTCAGATCTTACTCAGAAAAATCACCCAGTAAATCTAAATTATCTTCTATACTCAAGAGGTGAGACCACAATTTATGTCAGTCTTTCCTTGTGCCTCACGCTGTGTACCACTTTCTGTGTGTCCTTGAGTATTTCTGTGTGTCTTTGTGTTTCTCTGTGTTTCTGGCCAGAAATGTACTGTCTTTGTAACAGGTGTGCAAGGAATAGTTCACAGTTCTACAGTCATTGGCTGGTGCTGCTGGAATGTGTAGCTGCATTTTCTTCTTCTTGAAATCTTTGATCTTCTGGTCCTCAGGTCCCTGGCCACACCACCTACTATCCTGAGCTTTACCGAATCAAAAAGAGACACTATCTGCTCTACTGGTAGAATCTAGGTATGCGTATGCCTTATTTTCTGTAACCAATGAACTGGATTGTGAACCAGCTAACAAAAAAATATAAACAATGTCTCCTTTGTTACGGTTCTGGCCGTGAGTGCCGCGACCAGTCCCTTACCTCCGTGTTCCTGGACCTGTTCCCACTTCTGTTGGCCTAGTTCGCGGCCTGTTCGGCGGCGTCCCCGCAAGGGCCGCACCGCCAGGAAGCCTTCCATGGATGCCCTGCCTCTAGGCACGCGAGCGCACCATTTGGGCGCTTTTCTAGGCCATTTCCCACCAGTGGTGACTCCACCCAGTTCCTGACATCAGACGCCGCGGCCTTGATAAGCCGGCCGTGGACACTCAGCCTTTGCCTTGCAACGGGCTTACCTACCTGATCCCTGTTGCTCCGTGCCCCGGAGTGAGCTGCCTTGGAACTTGCTCCGTTCCTGCTTGCCTGCCACAGTACCTGCTTGGTTCCTGCTTGCCTGCTACAGCACCTGCTTGGTTCCTACTTGCCAGCTACAGTACCTGCCTGGTTCCTGCTTGCCAGCTACAGTACTTGCTTGGTTCCTGCTTGCCAGCTACAGTGCCTGCTTGGTTCCTGCTTGCCAGCTACAGTACTTGCTTGGTTCCTGCTTGCCAGCTACAGTGCCTGCTTGGTTCCTGCTTGCCAGCTACAGTACTTGCTTGGTTCCTGCTTGCCTGCTACAGTACTTGCTTGGTTCCTGCTTGCCAGCTACAGCGCCTGCTTGGTTCCTGCTTGCCAGCTACAGTACTTGCTTGGTTCCTGCTTGCCTGCTACAGTACTTGCTTGGTTCCTGCTTGCCAGCTACAGCGCCTGCTTGGTTCCTGCTTGCCAGCTACAGTACTTGCTTGGTTCCTGCTTGCCAGCTACAGTGCCTGCTTGGTTCCTGCTTGCCAGCTACAGTACTTGCTTGGTTCCTGCTTGCCAGCTACAGTACTTGCTTGGTTCCTGCTTGCCAGCTACAGCGCCTGCTTGGTTCCTGCTTGCCAGCTACAGTACTTGCTTGGTTCCTGCTTGCCAGCTACAGTGCCTGCTTGGTTCCTGCTTGCCAGCTACAGTACTTGCTTGGTTCCTGCTTGCCTGCTACAGTACTTGCTTGGTTCCTGCTTGCCAGCTACAGCGCCTGCTTGGTTCCTGCTTGCCAGCTACAGTACTTGCTTGGTTCCTGCTTGCCTGCTACAGTACTTGCTTGGTTCCTGCTTGCCAGCTACAGCGCCTGCTTGGTTCCTGCTTGCCAGCTACAGTACTTGCTTGGTTCCTGCTTGCCAGCTACAGCGCCTGCTTGGTTCCTGCTTGCCAGCTACAGTACTTGCTTGGTTCCTGCTTGCCAGCTACAGTACTTGCTTGGTTCCTGCTTGCCAGCTACAGTGCCTGCTTGGTTCCTGCTTGCCAGCTACAGTACTTGCTTGGTTCCTGCTTGCCTGCTACAGTACTTGCTTGGTTCCTGCTTGCCAGCTACAGTACTTGCTTGGTTCCTGCTTGCCTGCTACAGTACTTGCTTGGTTCCTGCTTGCCTGCTACAGTTCCTGCCTGGTTCCAGTTCCCGAGTCTTGCTACAGTTCCAGCCTGGTTCCAGTATCCGAGTCTTGTTACAGTTCCTGACTACTGTTCTAGTCTGGTTCCAGTTCCCAGTCCTGCTCATCAGCCTGCCCACTCCAGTCTCAAGATCATCAACCCGCCTAAGTCCCAGCGGCCGGGCTCCTACGGGCTCCTCCCGGGCGGGCCTCGGTTTCCAAGGGTGAATCCTCACCTAAGTTTCAGCGGCTGGGCTCCTACGGGTTCCTCCTGTGGGAGCACCAGCTTCCAGGGTGAAGAGCACCTCTATGTCCTGCCTGAACATCTGCCTCCCAGCCTGTGGTGTACCAGAGACATTGAATACCTTTCCCAGTCTCTTGCAGGTCGGCCCAAGGGTCCACTAAATTGAGACTCCATAACATCCTTATCTAATTTTTGCCAGCTACTCAAATTTACTTTTGTTCTCTGATTGTGTCTGTCACTCTTAGTGGCATACATCTCTAGTATAGAAGGAATTTAGTTAGCAGAGAAATCTCCTTACATTTTCTCTCTCCAATTAACAACTAGGAGATTGAATTCCAATCAAACAATTTAACAAATAGCAGTTCACTCTTCCAAGGTACATAAGAACAAAAGATATCCCATACTGGCTCAGACCAAGGGTCCATCAAGCCCAGTATCCTGGGTCCAAGAGTTGCCAACCAAGTCACAGGTACCTGGCAAGTACCCAAACTACTTATTCTTATTGATTAATAGCAGTTTATGGACTTCTACTCTAGGAACTTATCCAAACCTTTTTTAAACCCAGTTACATTAACTGCCATAACAACATCCTCTGGCAATGAATTCCAGAGCTTAATTACGCATTGAGTAAAAAAAAAATGTTTTCCAATTTGTTTTAAATGAGCTACTTGCTAACTTCATGGAGTGCCCCCTAGTCCTTCTATTATCTAAAAAAGTAAATAACTGATTCAAATTTATCCATGTGATGGGTAAAAGTCATGATTTTGTGGACCTCTATCATATCCCCCTCAGTCATCTCTTCTCCAGACTGAACAGCCCTAACCTCTTTATCCTTTCCTCATAGAGGAGCCGTTCCATCCCCTTGATCATTTTGTTCATTCTTCATTGAACTTTCTCCAGTGCAGCTATATCTTTTTTAAGATGTGGTGTCCAGAACTGCACACAGTATTCAAAGTGTGGTCTCACCATGGAACGATACAGACGCATTATGCATCCACCATTGTATTCATCATTCTTGTTTCTTCAGTCAGTGGTTACAGCTTCTTGTTTTAATACCAGCTTCTGAGTGAACAAACCCTTGGATTTAGTGTCCAAATTCGTAATTAAGCAGATTCCATTCAAGTTTTCTTCATGCAAACTTTTAACCATATCATTTCTATGTCCACACATCTCTGCTGGTAAACTTTAACTTTAAACTAGATTTCTTTCCACACAGATTTCTCCTTTAGTTTACCCTCTTTTCAAAGGTTCTCTTTTTCTAGCAGAGCTGTACCACTGGGTTAAAATGCAACCCACATCTACCAAGGTTAAGAACTTTTAGCCAAACAATTTATTTTGCTCTCTGACCAAAGAAAATGACTTTCCTTCCTCACTAGCTGCAACTATACAGGAATGCTGCTGGTCCTTTCCAAATCTCTCTACAATATGGCTCCAAATGGTTTCTTTTCCATGCACAGAAGCAATAAACTCGAGTGCCTGCTCATCTCAACTGCTAGTGTGCTAAGTGCTCTTTCTTTTACCTTTACTTCCTGTAGAAGGCTCTACAGGTCAGCAAGAAATGAATTTAAAAAAACAGGGTATCTGTTGGAGCTAATGCAGCTTTGCTTCTCTCCATGCCAGGACCATTCTTCAGGGGCCCAGGGAAATAAATAATTATATACTTTTAAAACTCCACTACAATAACCATAAGGAATCCAGATGTCTCACTGACAGGCTGAGCTGTTTCTAGTTTTAATCAATTCTGTGTATGGACTTGAAGTTTACATTTTTCCAAGAAAAGCAGAACTATAATTTATGCATCCAGTATCACTGTATATTTTTCTCATAACATGACATTTTAACATCAATGGGAAAAATAATAGAAGAGTCCCTATTGTGTATAAAATAGGCAATGTAACAATTTTATAAAAGTATGTGTATATATATTGCTCCTGAGCCATGCGAGTAGGGATAAGTCTAACTATTGTATATCAGAAATGGATGAGATGTAGAGAAACAATTTCTGACAAAAAATGGGTTGATAGTTGGTCCAGAGCTTCAAAGGGTGACTCAGATAACACAATCACAGGCCAATGCAGAAAGGTGCTTTCTGGCCAACGCACAGCTTTGCCCACATTTGAGCACTCATTTTGTGAATATAAACTTTATGTTGCTGCTGCCGACCGCAAAACTCTGCTACCGGTTCCCCGTCCCTAGACTCACCCACCGTGGGCTTCTCCTCCCCAACACTTCCAGTTGAAATATGTAATTGCAAGTAGACAAACTGATTTGCATTAATCAGTATATTCAATATTCAGGTGTCAATGATAGTGAGGTTTTAGGCTCTTACTGCCAAGTTATAACCATATACTAGGGAGTGGAGGAATAGCCTAGCAGTTAGAGCAGCATATTGTGAACTAGGCAAAAGTCAGGGTTCAAATCCCACTACTGCTCCTTGTGACCTTGGGCAAGTCTCTTTGTCCTTTATTGCCTCAGGTACAAATTTAGGAACCCAGTTTACTGCATGGTAAATGGCCTAACACATGTCTTACCAATCATAATAACATAAGAAATTGCCATGCTGGGTCAGACCAAGGGTCCATCAAGCCCAGCATCCTGTTTCCAACAGAGGCCAATCCAGGCCACAAGAACCTGGCAATTACCCAAACACTAAGAAGATCCCATGCTACTTATGCAATTAATAGCAGGGGCTATTCCCTAAGTAAACTTGATTAATAGCAGTTAATGGACTTCCCCTCAGACACTTAGGGTGATGATTCTCCAATTTTGTGGCTGCAGAGGCAAAAGTGTTTAATGGGGTTTTGAATGGTAATAAGAGACCCACTATCAGATGTTACCAAAAGTGTACATAGAAGAAGGAAAAATATTGCTCTTCTTCCTTCCGTCCTTGTTCTAATAAATCAGAAATGCAGTTTAAAATAAGGGGCAGAACTCACCCAGACAGTCGCCCAGGGGTAGAGAGGGAGGAAAGAGACTTAAAGAGAGATTGACTCCGATGTAAGCAATATTGATTTTAACCTGCACTTCTGATTTATTAGAACAAGTTTAAATAAGAAAAGCAAAAAATAAATGCATTGTAAGTGCATTGTGAATATTTTCACCATTAACACAATCTCTTTTCTTTTTTTCACAGGTATGAATAATACTAAAGAGAACAGGTTCTTTAAACCCTTGTATGAATGACCAGGTAAGCCCAGTTTCACTTTAACCTGTTAAGTTTCCGTTGTAATTAAAACAACTATTGTTTCTTTAAGATAGGCGACTCTTTGTGTTACACTTTTGTTTTCCCAAACGCTGCTAGACACAGATTACAGATGGAATGGAACTTCACATACAGGGGCGGCTCAAGGCAATCTGCTGCCTGAGGCGAGGGCGAGGGATGAGTTGGTGCTCCCTACCCCCACCCCCACAACTCTCCTACTCTCCTTTAAGGCACGGCACAGATAAAATCATCAAGATGGGCAAAGGGGGCCCCTTGGAGCCTGGCCCTTTTGTAGATTTGAGATGCTGCAGAAGGGGGGAAGCAGGGGTCAGAGTTCCCAGAGGAGAGGCAGATAAGAGTGCCAGGGATAATGTTTCTAGGAAGCGGGCAACCCTGCAAATCTGCCAGGAACCCTCAAGGCCTGGCTCCCACCTTTTCCCCAGCATTTTCCCTTGGAGGAGTGGGAGATGGGTGAATGGTGGGCTCTCTGTGTAGCAAAGTCTCTCTCTGGGCCGGGCGAGGGCATTAGGCACCCTAGGCAAAATGAACAGTCTTGTGCCCATGCCCCCCCCCCCGCTCTAACCACACACAATTAAAAGTTCTGCATTTATAATAATCCATTGTACATGAAAAAGGCCATTGAGAGTACAGTGTTCTGAGGTCAAAGTATCTCAAATTTTCACAACCCTGCAAAAAAACACATTCGCAATGCATATGGTATTAGGCCTATAGTAATGCATATTGGGCCTGATTTTAAAAAGCATTTACTCGAGTAAGTGGGCTTTTGAAAATTGCTATAATATATGCCATCGAATTGTCCATAGGATTTACTTGTGTAAGTGCACTTTACTCCAGTAAATGGCTTTTGGAAATTGCTACAATAGTAGTTACATTTACATGCGTAACTCCTTTTGAAAATTACCCCCAAAGGGTATAGGCATTGCCCTCAGAAAGCCCATAATAAACTGAAATTACAAATATAGGGGTAGATTTTAAAAAGCATTTACTCGAGCAAAACTGGTTTTTGCTCGAGTAAATACACTTTACTCAAGTAAGTGGGCTTTTCAAAATTGCTACAATATATGCCATTGAATTGTCCATAGGATTTACTCAAGTAAGTGCACTTTACTCGAGTAAATAGCTTTTGAAAATTGCTACGATAGTATGTCACATTTACATGCGTAACTCCTTTGAAAATGACCCCCATAATATAGTAAACCTCCCATACTAAAAGAACACTAACTGGCAGCCCTCAAACAGTAAAAACCCTAACTATGAAAAGGCAACACTGCAAATATTACACCAGATAATAAACAGATACTATTATTTATTTTTATTTTTTTTATTTATTTGTTTTTATACACCGATATTCACCCGAGAGTATCACATCGGCTTACATGAAATTTAGTGAGATAGTTTGATTACCGGTCATACCACTGATGGATTATAAAACTACATTATGAAAACAGAACAAGCCAGGTTGCTATAGATCCCTACATAGAAACTAGATTCCAACAGAATATCTCACCTCAGCCACACATGCATAACACAGACAGACTCTCACTAAATACAGAATAAAGAGACCATAAAGTATAAACAAAAATGAACTGGAAACTTCAATAAGCCAGACTGTATGCAGAACAATAATGGAAAAAATAGAAATTCCTTTCCTCAAAGCAATAAAATCAAGGAATATAAAACATCAATCATAATAGTAAAAACAAAAGAATATTTCAAAACAGCTGATGAATAGAATAATAGCCAGTTATTAAAACCTCATAAAAATGCCTCCAGGGTGGCATTCTCTGAAATGCTTCCTGTTCCTCGTGCAGGTCCCCAGAGGCAGGCAGAGCTCCAGAGTTTCAATACATGGATGAGACGATGGTGCAGGGAAGAGAGATTCAGTTTTGTAAGGAACTGGGGAAAACTTGTAAAAAGGAGATAGAGCAGCTTGTAAAAAGGAGATAGAGCAGTTTTTAAACTAGAACAAGGGGGAAGGCTGACAGTCACTCAGCAGTGCATGGTTCAAAGGAATGTATCCTTGAATGATAGTAATGAAACAGGAGAGTTAGGGGTATCCCAACAGAGAGGTTCCAATAAAAGGAAAAGTAGTCCGTGTGCCTCTATTTAAAAAATCACCTGAGCTAAAGATTTCCAAATTACTCTATCAACTGAAAAGCAGGTTGTTAATACAAACAAAAAACATTCTTTGAAATGTCTGTATGCCAATGGCAGAAATCTAAGAAGTAAGATGGGAGAGTTAGAGTGTATAGCAGTAAATGATGAGATTGCCATAACTGGCATCACAGAGACCTGGTAGAAGGAGGATAACCAATGGGACAGTGCTATATCAGGATACAAATTATATCGCAATGATAGGGATGATCAACTTGTTGGGGGTGTGGCACTTTATGTCCTGGAGGGAATAGAGTCCAATAGGATAAAGATCATACAAGAGATTAAATGCTCAGTAGTATCTATATGGGAGAAATCCCATGTGAGTTGTGTAAGAGTATAGTGATAGGAGTAGGGATCTGAATCGGGCTTTGGATGATTGAAAATATCGTCGATATTTTCAAAATCGTCAGAAATCGGGGGCTCCCCTGAAATGATAGGAAAACCCCACGATATTGATTGTGGGGGTTCTCTTATCATTTTGGGGGAGGGCGGGAAAAACGGCACACAAAAATAACCCCTAAACCCACCCCAACCCTTTAAAACTAATCCCTTTGCTTCCCCCACCCTTGCGACCCCCCCAAAAAACATTTTACAGGTACCTGGTGGTCCAGGGGGGGCCCGGGAGCGACCTCCCGCTCCCGGGCCATCGGCTGCCACTAATCAAAATGGCGCCGATGGCCCTTTGACCTTACCATGTGACAGGGTATCCGTGCCATTGGCCGGCCCCTGTCACATGGTAGGAGCACTGGATGGTCGGCGCACGCAAGGGGGGGGAGCGGCCTCGGAAGGAACTTTCCTTCCACACCCCCCTCCCCCGCACCTTCCCCTCCCTTCCCCTACCTAACCCCCCACCCCCACCCCACCTTTATCTGAAAAGTTACTACTGCCTCCGGGCAGTAGAAACTTACGCATGCCGGCACAGCAGGCCCCCAGACCGCCCACACGCCCCCGAACATGCCCCCGATCCAAAACCACGCTCCCCTGGCCATGCCCCCGGCTGCCCCTTTTTGCAAGCCCCGGGACTTACGCGTGTCCCGGGGCTTGCGCGCGCCACCGAGCCTATGCAAAATAGGCTCGGCGTGCGCAGGGGGGTTTTAAAAGGGTTACGCGCGTAACCCTTTTAAAATCCGGCCCTGTGAGTGTTGGACCATTAGATGACTGAGGGGTTAAAGGGGCTCTTAGGGAAGATAAGGCCATTGCAGAAAAACTAAATTAATTCTTTGCTTCCGTGTTTACTAATGAAGATTTTGGGGAGTTACCAGTTCCGGAGATGGTTTTCAAGGGTGATGAGTCAAATGAACTGAACCAAATCACTGTGAACCTGGAAGATGCAGTAGACCAGATTGACAAACTAAAGAGTAGTGAATTACCTGGCTTGGATGTTATGCATCCTAGGGTTCTGAAGAAACTCAAAAATAAAATTTCAGATCTATTAGTTAAAATTTGTAACCTATCATTAAAATCATCCATTGTTCCTGAAGACTGGAGGGTGGCCAATGTGACACCAATATTTAAAAGGGCTCCAGGGGTGATCCAGGAAACTCTAGACCAGTGAGCCTGACTTCAGTGCTGGGAAAAATAGTGGAAACTATTCTAATCATCAAAATCACAGAGCATATAGAAAGACATGGTTTAATGGAACGCAGTCAACATGGATTTACCCAAGGGAAGTCTTACCTAACAAATCTGCTTCATTTTTTTTGAAGAGGTTAATAAACATGTGGATAAAGGTGAACTAGTAGATGTAGTATATTTGGATTTTCAGAAGGCGTTTGACAAAGTCCCTCAGGAGAGGCTTCTAAGAAAACTAAAAAGTCATGGAATAGGAGGCGATGTCCTTTCATGGATTACAAACTGGTTAAAAAACAGGAAACAGAGAGTTGGATTAAATGGTCAATTTTCTCAGTGGAAAAGGGTAAACAGTGGAGTGCCTCAAGGATCTGTACTTGGACCAATGCTTTTCAATATATTTATAAATTATCTGGAAAGGAATGCAACGAGTAAGGTTACCAAATTTTTGGATGATACACAATTATTCAGAGTAGTTAAATCACAAGCGGATTGTGATACATAGCAGGAGGACCTTGCAAAATTGGAAGATTGGGTATCCAAATGGCAGATGAAATTTAATGTGGACAAGTGCAAGGTGTTGCATATAGGGAAAAATAACCCTTGCTGTAGTTACACGATGTTGGGTTCCATATTAGGAGCTACCACCCAGGAAAAAGTTCTAGGCATCATAGTGGATATTACTTTGAAATCATTGGTTCAGTGTGCT